>NC_036867.1:27380692-27412342 GCF_002910315.2 Salvelinus sp. IW2-2015 | reverse complement strand
TACGGTTGAGCACACATCGCTTTAGTTGCTAAAACAACCTACACGTGAGTGATGTGAGTGAGGAGTGAGTGATGGTGAGTGAGTGAGTGAGTGAGTGAGTGAGTGAGTGAGTGACAGTGAGTGATGAGGAGTGAATTGAGTGAGTTGAGTGAGTGTGAGTGAGTGAGTGAGTGGGTGAGTGAGTGAGTGATGTGAGTGAGTGAGTGATTGAGTGAGGGAGTGAGGGTGAGTGAGTGAGTCGAGTTGAGTGAGGATGGACACATGCTCAAGCTTGCACAATTTTGATAGTTGGCTACATCCATTTTTTGATTTTTATATATATATATATATATATAATATATCAGTATATAAAGACAGTTGAAGTCGGAAGTTTACATACACCTTAGCCAAATACATTTAAACTCAGTTTTTCACAATTCCTGACATTTACCTTCTTCGGGATCAGTGCTATGTCCTGGGAAATGTTCTTGTTACTTACAACCTAATGCTAATCGCATTAGCCTACGTTAGCTCAACCGACCCGTGGAAGGGACACTGATCCCGAAGAAGTTTTAATCCAAGTAAAAAATTCCCTGTATTAGGTCAGTTAGGATCACCACTTTATTTTTGAAAATGTGAAATGTCAGAATAATAGTAGAGAGAATGATTTATTTCAGCTTTTATTTCTTTCATCACATTCCCAGTGGGTCAGAAGTTTACATACACTCAATTAGTATTTAGTACCATTGCCTTTAAAAAAAATTACTTGGGTCAAACATTTCGGGACGCCTTCCACAAGCTTCCCACAATAAGTTGGGCTAATTTTGACCCATTCCTCCTGACAGAGCTGGTGTAACTGAGTCAGGTTTGTAGGCCTCTTTCCTCGCACACACTTTTTTTGTTCTGCCCACAAATGTTCTATCGGATAGAGGTCAGGGCTTTGTGATGGCCACTCCAATACCTTGACTTTGTTGTCCAAGCCATTTTGCCACAACTTTGGAAGTATGCTTGGGGTCATTGTCCATTTGGAAGACCCATTTGCGACCAAGCTTTAACTTCCTGACTGATGTCTTGAGATGTTGCTTAAATATATCCAATAATTTTCCTTGCCTCATGATGCTATCTATTTTGTGAAGTGCACCAGTCCCTCCTGCAGCAAAGCACCCCCTCAACATGATGCTGCCACCCTTCGTGCTTCACGGTTGGGATGGTGTTCGTCGGCTTGCAAGCTTCCCCCTTTTTCCTCCAAACATAATGATGGTTATTATGGCCAAACAGTTATATTTTTGTTTTATCAGACCAGAGGAYATTTCTCCAAAAATAATGATCTTTGTCCCCATGTGCAGTCCCATGTGCAGTTGCAAACCCTAGTCTGGCTTTTTTATGGTGGTTTTGGAGCAGTGGCTTCTTACTTGCTGAGCGGCCTTTCAGGTTATGTCAATATAGGACTCATTTTACTGTGGAWATAGATACTTTTGTACCAGTGTCCTCCAGCATCTTCAAAGGTCCTTTGCTGTTGTTCTGGAATTGATTTGCACTTTTTGCACCAAAGTACATTCATCTCTAGGAGACAGAATGCATCAGATGAACATGGTACCTTCAGGTGTTTGAAAAGTCCTCCCAAGGATGAACCAGACTTGTGGAGGTCTACAATTTTTTGCATCCAATCAATCCCAGAAAACAGCAAAGTACTTTGTGAAGATGCTGGAGGAAACGGGTACAAAACTATCTATATCCACAGTAAAACAAGTCCTATATCAACATAACCTGAAAGCCCGCTCAGCAAGGAAGAAGCCACGACCCCAAAACCGCCATAAAAAAAGCCAGACTAGGGTTTGCAACTGCACATGGGGACAAAGATCGTACATTTTGAAGAAATGTSCTCTGGTCTGATGAAACAAAAATAGAACTGTTTGGCCATAATGACCATCGTTATGTTTGGAGGAAAAAGAGGATTCTTGCAAGCCGAAGAACACCATCCCAACCGTGAAGCACAGGGGTGGTACCATCATGTTGAGGGGGTGCTTTGCTGCAGGAGGGGTATGGTGCACTTCACAAAATAGAGAGCATCATGAGGCAAGGAAATTATGTGGATATATTGAAGCAACATCTGAAGACGTCAGTCAGGAAGTTAAAGCTTGGTCGCAAATAGGTCTTCCAAATGGACAATGACCCCAAGCATACTTCCAAACTTGTGGCAAAATGGCTTAAGGCCAACGTAGTTAAGGTATTGGAGTGGCCATCACAAAGCCCTGACCTCTATCCTATAGACAATTTGTGAGCAAAACTGAAAAAGTGTGTGCGAGCAAGGAGGCCTACAAACCTGACTCAGTTTCACAAGCCCTGTCAGGAGGAATGGGCCAAAATTCACCCAACYTATTGTGGGAAGCTTGTGGAAAGCTACCCGAAACGTTTGACGCAATTCTACCAAATACTAATTGAGTGTATGCAAACTTCTGACCCACTGGGAATGTGACGAAAGAAATAAAAGCTGAAATAAATCATTCTCTCTACTATTATTCTGACATTTCACATTCTTAAAATAAAGTGGTGATCCTAACTGACCTAATACACGGAATTTTTACTTGGAAAAAAACTGGGTTTAAATGGCTAAGGTGTATGTAAACTTCCAACTTCAACTGTATATATATATACAGTTGAAGTTGGAAGTTTACATTCTCCTTAGCCAAGTTATATTCTTCAAGAATATAATTTATAAATGCCTTATGAGCTTAGTTCAACTGTCACACTCCATGAGAACCCAAAATATAAGCTTCTCCAATGCTTGTAAACATTGTAAATGTAAACAAACACACTATAGCCTCATAAAATGGTTAAAACAATCATTTTGATATCATATATGGTCGGTCCKTGCATCCATAGCTCTGTCTATTAATCTGAGAGTGGTTACATTTCTGCAGGCCCATCCCTCAGCTTTTGACCAAAACAGGGGTGGGGTGTCGATTTTGTTATTGTTTCATCTGTGGATTTGCCCTTTAAACAGCTGCATATTATTAAGATATCAAAGTGTCACCAACAAAAGTTAAACAATAGGCCTATAGCAAATGCAGYATATGGCATTCATTTTTGACATGTAAATAGCATTTTTCAGTAATGCTCAAAGCATGCCATTCCATGAGCGCAGCATTTATTTTTCAACTTGAATCAATGAGCCCAATCAGTCCTCGATGACATCAAAATCATAAACAATAGAGTTGGGCTGGCTAATAAGTCCTTAGTTTTGGGGTCATGGTCAGGTAAAACAATTTAGCTAATATATACTATATTTCCAAGTCCTATTCTTGAAGATCAGGGGGTATAACATTTATTSGAATGACTGGAATTCTGATAGACTTTGGTTTTTAAATTAGAGATATCGTTTAATCGTATTGTTATATGTAGTAGAAAGCGATGGGTTAGAAGAAACCTACATCACCAACTCATAAAGTAAAATGTAAAATCCATATTTGGCCAGTTATGTAAACTTTAACATTGATTTATCCTGCAATAGATGTCGTTCAATTGGTAACATACATTTTTGTCTTCTTCTAATGCCTCTTAAGGGGAAAGTAATCTAAAAGTAACAGAATGCAATCAGATTACGTTACTGAGTTTGGATAATACAAAAGTTAGGTAACTGATTACAATTTTAGACAGGTAAATGTAATGGATTATTTTTAGAAAGTGGGGGGGGCAGAGGGATCACTCACTCACTTGTGGTGAGGGAAGGACGGCTCATAGTAATGGCTGATACCATTCCATTAATTCCGTGCCAGCCATTACTAGGAGCCTATTCACCAATGTAAAGTGCCACCAGCCCCCACTTAAACACACAGACATACCCACAAGTGCCATGCTCTACCAACTGAGCCACACAGGACCACAAGTATCTATGTCCAGATGTTTCCATCCAACTGAAGTGTGACCTCTCTGTGAACCTGACCTTGTGACAGTAGTCATTTGTCCAATCGAACGCACTACATCAGGCACACTATATTGTGACACATAGCGACTCTAGCCTGGTCCCAGATCTGTTTGCGCTATCTTGTCAACTCCTATTCTCATTTTCACACCAAACATTGACGATAGGAGTTGGCAAGCCAGCACAAACCGATATAGGACCAGGCTAACATAGTGACTCGATGGCAAAAGCATGTAGTTAAAGAGAGAAACAACACACAAATCACCCGATTCCCAAGAGTTGAAAAACTACAAACCTCAGATTTCCCACTTCCTGGTTGGATTTTTCTCAGATTTTCGCCTGCCATATGAGTTCTGTTATACTCACAGACATCATTCAAACAGTAGAAACTTCAGAGTGTTTTMTATCCAAATCTACTTATACTATGCATATATTAGCAACTGGGACTGAGTATCAKGCAGTTTACTCTAGGCACGCTTTTCATCCAAACGGGAAAATGCTGCCCCCTAGCCCAAAACAGGTTAAAGAGAGAAAAAACACACAAATCACCCGATTCCCTATTTAGTGCACTACTTTTGAGGGCCCTGAATGTGCTTCTAAATCTGCATTGCTTGTTGTTTGGGGTTTTAGGCTGGGCTTCTGTATATTACTTTGTGACATTGGCTGATGTAAAACGGGCTTTATAAATACATTTTGATTGATTGATTGATTTGGGGAATAGGGTGGATTTGGGATGCAGGCATGATTGGATTGAAGTCTGGCGACTGAGATGGTCATGCCAGAACATTGACTTTGTTGTCACAGAACCATTTCTGTGTGGATCTTGAGGTATGTTTTGGGTCATTGTCTTGTTGGAAAGTCCACCTACGGCCAAGTCCCAGGCCTTTGGGCAGAGGCAACCAGATTGTCAGCACTTGGTGGAATTCATTATGCCATCAATCTTAACCAGTGCCCCTGGACCTCTGGAATTAAAACAGCCCCAAAACTTCACTGAACCACCACCATATTTCACCGTGGGTATGAGGTGCCTCTCCTTGTATGCATCTCTGTTTCGACGCCAAACATGCCGATGCTGTATCTGACCAAAACGTTCAATTTTGGTCTCATCTGACCAGAGCACCTTCTTCCAGTCATCATTTAAATGACGTTTGGCAAACTCCAAGCGCTTGCGTCTGTGTCTTCCTCCCTATCCTGGGGGCAAAATGCATTCGCATCTTCTACACGTGAGGTTTCCAACTGTTCATATCATTAGAATTGTTTATGAATTGCCCTGACAGTGCTCAGTGGTATATTCAATCGTTTGTGGATCTTATTGTAGCCATTACCAGATTTATGAAGGTCTACGACTATCTGTCTCTTTTGAACTGCCAGTTCTTTTGTTTTCTTCATGGTGTTGGATGACAAAGGGATATTGCATGCGTGTTACCCCATTTTTAAACCCTAGTGAAACAGGAAGTAATGTAATGGCTCAATATTGTTCCTTAAGACTYATATAAACTTAAATGAGTGGAATTTAATTCCTGGTTTAATTTGTTCAATTTGTTCATTGTTCAGATGTTCATTGTGAAACCTTGATTTGGAGAACATTGATTTTTAATTAAATCAAAAAATTATTTTGGTGGGTTCCATTGAAACATTAACAAAGTACAGTATTTCTCACATGCTGCTATTTTTTGTTTATCTCTATAATGATATTGTTTATATTTTTTTAAGTATTGTTTGTGCATTGCCAGTCAGGTGTGCCAGTAATTTTGGAGCCCGCTGTATTACAAAGTTAATGACAACACACCCAATACTTTAAAACTGGATAAGTTCTGGGTACTCAAACATTTTTAGTAAAGCGACAACCTAAAAATAAGTTAAGAAACTTAAATAGCTGAAGTGAGCAGTACTACCTTCATGTGAGTAATACAAATGCAGGTTTTTTTGTAAGGTATATTATTAGTTGACCGCCCCCACTAAGCCACGCCTCCAATGATTTCCCAGTGTGCCTTGCCTTTTCGATTGAATTGTATAGTTACCACCCATGACTGTATTTGTTAGTGACTGAGAGATGGTTGTTGAATTCATAAATTTTCATTCCTGTGGCCTTCCCCAACTGAGTTCCTAGGCGAATATTATCATTATAATTTAACCATTACATATACCGAAAGGCGTTATACAGTGGCCTGAAACTCATAGTTTACAGGCCACATCAGGCCTGCAAGTAGGGTTGCAAAATTGCACAAACTTTCCCAAACATTTTTTCCAGTAATCTTCTAACCAGGATTTCTGGAAAACCTGGGAAATTTACTAGAATATTGAAACACTAATTGTAAGTGGCATTATGCTGGCTTGCAAAGTGATAATTCCTATTGGAATCTAGCCTGCATTAGGCTATCCAACAGTTGAGATTTGTATTCACCYGCAACCTGCATTCATAATGACTGCGAAGGTAAAGAACCATTTCAGTAATGGATGCAAAAATTCAATAATTGGATTAGTTTACAAAAAGTATTTTGTGTAGCATAACATTGAATCAATCAATCACTCAATGTACATGCCAAAACACAGATATTAAAAACAATTACATAAAATCAACATGCTGGGGRAAAAGTTAATTTGTTATTATTCTGTATCTTTAAAAAAAATGTTGGTGTGACTTCTCATTTAGTTTCGAGTCAGTGCCACATTAACATTTTAAGTAATAATGAATTTTCATTGACTTTGAGCACAACTTACTAGACGTATTTGAGTAAAACATGCTTTGGGGTTTACAGTGATGCCTTCAACATCCATCATCTGCCTGTCAAAACCAGGGATGGAGGGAGTACTGGAGGAGAGGATGAGACAGCATGAGATAGACAGAAAAAGAGGTTGAAAGTCAAAAGAAAAAAATAACAAATCAACTGAAAATACTGATAAGACAGAAAACAAATCTTTAGTAGTGATGGAGATATCCCTTGATAATTATCAAACAAATATGAGCATGTAGGCCAATGTTTTTGTTTTGTTATCTCATCATTATCAAACCACAATAAGCTCCACATGGATGAAAGCATCCTGCCAAAAGTATCCTGCCAAAATCGTCGAAAAATTGTGTGGTTATTACTGCATCCTCATCACAGTGATTCCTGGCCTATTGGTGGGAGGCTGGGAGCTGTCTTTCAGCACCACACACACACACTATTATCATGACTCATGTGTCGGGTTTACAAACACCTGTGTTCATAGAGCACTTCAGGTGATGCCCCATTCCCCCCACCCCCAATCCTAGCCTTAACCATTAGTGGGAAAAATGCAAAATTGACCGAAGATCAGTGTCTAGGAGCAACTCTACCCCACACCGTGTTTGTTTGTTTGTTTTCACTGACTGATTTATGAATACTGACCATTCGCTGCCATTCGCTTGGAGCGTCGGCTTTCTATAGATTGATTTCAGAACCATGGACAGCTCTCATCCGCGTCCATAGTGGCAGATTTTAAAGAATTAAATAGAAAATATACAAAAATTCTATACTGAACCTATAAAAGCACAGGAAATCTGACACCAAAATCCCTGAATGCAGAAAAAACKATATTTTCCAGGCAGACTACTCGTGAATGTTGCATACGATTACCGAATAGAGATGGCAAGGGCACACTGGAACATAGGCCTCTTTTTTAATGGCTCTTGACCAACCAGTCGGTGAAGTGTAAAACAAAACTACACGGTCGGAGCTTCCTCCAGGCCACATTGTCATATTTGAGGTATAAATTATGTGATAAAAAGAGAGCAGCTGTCGTAATTATGTGTCAACGCCATTGTCGAGTTTACGACTGAAAAAATACTGCCCTAGGCTACAGCAGGCGAATAACGAGCAAACAGTGCCAAATGCGACGGGGGGAAGGCCAGTCCAGCGGATTAGGCATGGAAACCACCGGTGCCCTAATAACGTTATTGAAATGTACTCAATGTGGAGTGGAGTGGCCATGGCGGAACACCTGGCACCGAGTGGCCGCTACACCGCATGCGCACCACAATACTGAAAAAAGACCACCACCTGCATGCGGTGCGGGGTGATGCATGAATAGGAAAATAGTACCAGCTACTGTAGTCTTTGCCATATACTAGCCTAGCACTAAAAGAAAATATCMTAATTTACAGAAAGAATTAACATGTAAAGCTGGGGGATATTTGCTTGGAAATAATAGCCTACTTCTGGTGATATTGTGAAGCCTGTGGAAGGAAAGTTATGACACCGCAAGGCCTGGCCCTTTCTCCATTCCACAACCGATTTAAAACTCCTCAATTGGGGGAAAAGCAACCAAAGACACACACATGCAAGACCTTAGAGTACAAGGCCATATGCTTCTCATCCTGCTTGAACCTTCTGATAAGAGAGCAKAGGATCTCCTTGAATCTGCCATCAGTTACCATGACGATTGACGACTGTATGGGACCAAATCTATTTAGCCAAAATCAACAGATTGGGGGATGATCCCCGTCAGCCTACCTTGCATTCATCCATGCATGTTCTCACTGAATATGCATCCGTTTCATATTTCTGAGTCATAAGCTCAAATTCCTCATATTTCTCCAGGGCGTGTTGGTCGTAGCGCTGGTACGCCTGGACGCACAGGCTGCACCTCGCCACATCGCCATCAATAAKCACGTCAAGACTGCAGTTCAAATTGTCCGGACTCGTAGACCCRTAAAACAAATCCAAAAGAGAATARGAATTACAAAARGAAAGGTACAAATCACTTATATTTACTGTCCGGGTCCGTTCTTTTTCCAAAAGGTCCTTGCACAAATGATCGGCGTCATCAAAAGTAAAGCAGTTTTTAGATAAACTATCGTGGTGGCAAGTTTCAAGTCGCCACAAAGGTTTGGTAGAATTCCCTAYAAAAATAGCATATTCGTTTTCTCKGAGGCTGCTGTGTGCTAAATGGAGGYTGGATGATGGGATKGGGTTTGCAGAWGGGTAAACTCCCATGTCCGTCAATGCAAACTTATCACGGGTCCTTGTCAATTTCGCCTCGGCGCAGAACCATAAGTGATCAGAGAGCAGAATGGTTACAAACAAGAGTGAAGCCAAGGACAGTCGCCATCTCTGGGCCCTCTCTGAGTCGGTGAATGGYTTTTCGTTCTCGCGGGGTTCTAGCCAGAGTTTGAAGCCGTCTTCTTGCTGCAGACACGTCCAAGCACCCCWGGTCATATTTTGGWAACGCGCTTCTTCACCGGCCGACTCCACCGTGGGGGTTTCTCTACCACAACATGCATTGACTTGGGGTCTAATTTGGGTTTTTCACCTCTTAAATGTTGGGTCTTAGGTAGTGCTGCTGGTTTACCACCGCGATTATCTGTAATTCACATTCAATTAATGTGTTTGAGGAGATTAAGCTGTGATTTAATGGGGCCGCGTTCTCCATGGCTMTCCGATGAAGATGCTAGTTTTCTGTAGCAACATGTCTCGCTTCCCCCTCCTCTCCTCTAGCCTGCGCTCAGCACTGGTCCTTTGCGTAGACCCGTTTTACGGCAACCTGCATTTACGTTCGACTTGAATCCGCCGGTCGTGGCTCTCGGATGAGGGCTGGGTTCTATGTCAGCCCAGTGATTTTCGCTTCCGTGTCTGCTAGGCGGCAAAATGCCTGAGAAGTTGTATTTTGATGTCCACTGTCATCTTGGTCCTGGGTTAGTTGCCACCATCATGTTCTTATTGGAACACTTTTTTTGTATCATGCGCGACATCTTTAGAGCTGCGACCGTTCCATTCTGACGCACCTGGAGGCTCTGTTTTCAGAAGGTGCAGCATCAGTTGCCATCCAGCTACTCTGAAAGCTAAAACAGATTCTAGGAAATAGTGTGGACTCGAGAGACAGGAGAGTCTGCTCAACAAGTAGCCTAACGGATGACAAAATTGAATATGAAATATTTAGCATCAGTCACAAAACGCAGCCATAGCGTTCGAGTGATAGCTGTCGATGATCCTGAAACCCGGGAATGATTTCATTTCTGTAAGGGTTCCCCCACTAGTGGAATTGAATACAACAACAAAAAATACACTTAGTCTGATCTGACCCATAGGGGTTGATGTGTGTTCTGTATGTATAGCATGCATGCATTATTTTAGAATTATTACTGAATTATGGCCATGTGAATACTTCCATCAAGGTCAAAAGAAATTAAAATACACACACTCCTTTCATTTGTATGTCTGACATGTTCATCAGGTGCATGTCATTATACAATCATTATAACATTTATATAACAACAATATAACATTTAATCATGGCACAATCAATCATTCAGGGTGACACAGGTTCAGGATTGTATCCAAGGCCACCGATCATGTATTGTGTGGTTTGTTTGGCTGTGGACCTTGTTTTTTGTATGTTTCTCTTTTATCCCACAGGCTTATTTTGCAACAGTCCTTCAAAGACAAAGCAAATAGTATAGCCTATACACTGCAATAAAAGCAAAGATACATTTGAAACACACCATTTAAAAACCAAACAWAAGTTTTTCTTTCTCATTTAAACAGTTACATAACTAACGATCCTAGAGGGTAGTGGGGTCTGCACAACGCATCACCGGGGGCAAACTACCTGCCCTCCAGGACACCTACACCACCCGATGTCACAGGAAGGCCATAAAGATCATCAAGGACAACAACCACCCGAGCCACTGCCTGTTCACCCCGCTATCATCCAGAAGGCGAGGTCAGTCAGGCTGCCATCAAAGCAGGGACCGAGAGACTGAAAAACAGCTTCTATCTCAAGGCCATCAGACTGTTAAACAGCCACCACTAACATTTAGTGGCTGCTGCCAACATACTGACTCAACTCCAGCCACTTTAATAATGGGAATTGATGGAAATGTATGTAAAAATGTATCACTAGCCAATTCAAAATGCCACTTAATATAATGTTTACATACCCTACATTACTCATCTCATATGTATATGTATATACTGTACTCTATATCATCTACTGCATCTTGCCATCTTTATGTAATACATGTATCACTAGCCACTTTAAACTATGCCACTTTATGTTTATATACCCTACATTACTCATCTCATATGTATATACTGTACTCTATACCATCTACTGCATCTTGCCTATGCCGGTTCTGTACCATCACTCATTCATATATCTTTATGTCATATTCTTTATCCCTTTACACTTGTGTGTATAAGGTAGTAGTTGTGGAATTGTTAGGTTAGATTACTCGTTGGTTATTACTGCATTGTCGGAACTAGAAGCACAAGCATTTCGCTACACTTGCATTAACATCTGCTAACCATGTGTATGTGACAAATACATTTGATTTGATTTGATCCGGAGTGGTATAGATTGCATAAAACAGGTGAATAGCTAGATGAGCTTTGGTAAAGATTCCTGGCAACAAATTTGAACTCATTTCAGTTTCTCTTCCTTCTCTCCTGTAGAATACTTGTTAGTTCCTTCTCTATTCTCCATACAAATGTCTTTACTACTCCTTCACGGATCCTTTGTAAATACCCAGTTGAACCAAAGTAAAGCATGAGAGAAGGTCAGTGGAAAGAAACAACCCATCATGCATTTGGAATTATTCTGCATCACTTTGTGTCCTTGCCATTGATGACTGCAATCTATAGGCATTGGCCACGAGAGAAAACTGAACTGAGGTCAGGGGTCATATTTATAAAGCTTCTCAAAGTGGGAGTGCTGATCTAGGATCAGGTCCCCCTTGTCCATGTGATCTTTTTCATTATGATCAAAAGTTAAAACTGAAGCTACATCAGCATTCTTACTATGAGATGCTTTAAGAATATGGGCCCAGTTGTCTGAGAGCTAGCTGGTCTGAGAGCTGTGGCTATATACAGCAGAGTGTAGTGTAGGTGATGCAGACAGAGTACGCTTGATAGAGAGGTTTGCTGTAGAGGCCAATAGAGAAGAAAAAAAAGTTTCTGTCTGTCTGTCTTATTGAATTTCCTTCTTTATAAATCTCTCTCTCTCACACACACACACACACACACACACACACACACACACACACACACACACACAACACACACACACACACACACACACACACACACACACACCACACACACACAACACACACACACACACACACACACACACGACACACACAACACACACACATACACCATATGGAGTAGAAAGGCAGGCTATCTTCATTGCTTATGAGAAACACCTGCTATTGGTAGTTTGTTGTGTGGTGTCTTTTTGATGTATCATATACTAATGTCTGATCATTTTTGCAATTTTGTCTTTTTTGTTGTTGATCTCATTAAAAACATCCTACATTCTTAAGTATCAGTTCTGAATCAAGTATGGGGTATAGTGGGGGGAAATGTTTTCTAATGATCAAGCTTTTGGTGGCGTTTCCCCCAACTATATTGCAGGCGATGCATTGCATCAACCAATGTTTGTGCTCCACGTCATTGACTGCACAATTAGGCATCAGATTGCTATATCATATGATGTGGTTAGCTGATATGTTAAAGTTGAATGGCGCAGAAGGAGATGGCTGCCGTTTTACGGGCTCTTAACCAATTGTGATATTGCGTGTGTTTTTTTGCGTTATTTGTAACTTATTTTATATATAATGTTTCTGTCACCGTCTCTTATGACCGAAAAGAGCTTCTGGATATCAGGACAGCGATTACTCACCTTGTACTAGAAGATTTTTTCTTTAATGAGTGGTACGCTGAGGATTTACTTCAGACACCTGGGAATGCCCTCATCCCCGTCGTTCGCATTAGAAAGAGATGGAGATATTGGGGACATAGGTAATGGGTGCCTTATAAGGATCTGATGGCGAGTGGGTAGTGTGCCTCTACCATCAGTCCTATTAGCTAACGTACAAACATTGGATAACAAAATAGACAAGCTACGATCACGAATATCCTACCAACGGCACATTAGAAAGTATATTATCTGAGGCCTCCCTCCTGGCGCAGTGGTCTAAGGCACTGCATTGCAATTGTGCCACTAGAGATCCTGGTTCGAGTCCAGGCTCTGTCGCAGCTGGCCGGGATCAGGAGACCCATGGGGCTGCGAATAATTGGCCTAGCGTCGTCCGGATTAGGAGAGGGTTTGGCAGGCAGGAATGTCCTTGTCTCATCGTGCTCTAGCGACTCCTGTGGYGGCMGGGCGCATGAYACRGTCACCAGGTGTACGGTGTTTCCTCTGACACATTGGTGTGGCTGGCTTCCGGGTTAAGTAGGCATTGTGTCAAGAAGCAGTGCAGCTTGGTTGGGTCATGTTTCAGAAGACACATGGCTCTCGACCTTCGCCTCTCCCGAGTCTGTGCAGGAGTTGCAGTGATTAGACAAGACTGTAACTACCAATTAGATACAATGAAWTTTGGGGAGAATGAAAATTGGGGAGAAAAAGGGGGAGAAGTAAAATAAATAAAAATGTAACATCTTAAATATTTTGTGGCTGAACGATGACATAAACCACACTACCAAGAGAGTTTTCATCTATATTTTTCGTAGCTGTCTATTTACTACCACAAACCGATGCTAGCACTATGTCCGCACGGAGCTCCTAGTGGCCGGGGACTTTAATGCAGGGAAACTTAAATCCGTTTTAACTCATTTCTACCAGCACGTTAAATGTGCAAAAACTCTAGACCACCTTTACTCCACACACAGAGACACGTACAAAGCTCTCCCTTCGCCCTCCATTTGGCAAAACTGACTATAATTATATCCTCCTGATTCCTGCTTACAAGCAACAGCAAGCAACAACTAAAGCAGGAAGCACCAGGGTCTCGGTATATAAAGAAGTGATCAAATGACACAGATGCTAAGCTACAGGACTGTTTTGCTAGCACAGACTGGAATATGTTCCGGGATTCTTCCGATGGCATTGAGGAGTACACCACATCAGTCACTGGCTTCATCAATGAATGCATCGATGATGTCATCCCACAGTGACCATACGTACATACCCCAACCAGAAGCCATGGATTACAGGCAACATCTGCACTGAGCTAAAAGGTAGAGCTGCCGCTTTCAGGGAGCGGGACTCAAACCCGGACGCTTATAAGAAATCCAGCTATGCTGAATCGTAGTACTACACCGGCTCCGACACTCGTCGGATGTGGCAGGGCTTGCAAACTATTACAGACTACAAAGGGAAGCACAGCAGCGAGCTGCCCAGTSACACGAGCCTACCAGACAAGCTAAATCACTTCTATGCTCGCTTCGAGGCAAGGAACACTGAAGCATGCATTAGAGCCAGTGGCGATTTTAGCATGTAAATCTTGGTGGGGACAAAAAAAAAGTGGGATGCATGCCAGCAAAGCCACCACACAACACAACACTAAACAATACATTAATTGCACTACAACAGTGACAAATGGTGCCCACAACCTGTTAGAGCCTACATAAAGCTGTCCCAACAGCAGAGTCCCGACAGCTTACTACTGCTACACCTGGCTTTCAGCGGAGCCTTGTCTGGCATTGAAACAGTTAATTCAGCCTCATTTACTGCCTTTTAAACTATGGCATAAGGGGACGACAAGTGGATAAGAGGCAATCCATACTATCGATTAAGACATTAATGAGCAAGTGAAGATGGACGTAGTCAATATAACTATTTGTTCAGCACTTTTTAAATGTACWGCGACAGAAGTCAGAACATGGGCCGTTCTTACAGTACTCCATGTACAAGTTAAAACCGTAGGATAAATAAATGGAGCAGATAAACAGACAATAAAAGGTCTTACAATATTTGATGATTACATTTCTCTAAAACAGGTTATGGGCTATTTGTGCACCACCAAGTTAGAACCATAGGCGAAAATAAGAGGTGAAAATAGACCAAATTATTATGGTGAGGCACATTGAACGCCATTTGGGTCTTTACGTGTCAAAAAAGATACACGTCATATAACACCAGTTGACACGTTAAATAAGCTTTTAAATTGAAATGTCAAATAACACAATTCTATCATAGAATGTGCAAGCCAAGCACCACCAATACTATCAGTAGCACTGTCAAAGCTGTACAAAATAGTAGCCAAACAGGCACACACCGGGTCACGAACGATGTGTTTACAATATTGCGTTGGTGAGGCACATAGGCTACTAACAGYTTACTACAAAATATACACTTAGTATTACTTTCTTAGCTACAGTATACATTTCTCCCTTGCATAATACATCATTTATGCAGCAGCATACAWTTTTTTTTTTTGGACTCACCTTGTGAAGGTGGCGCAGCGGCCCTTTGTGGGCAARTTTTGTCATCCAACTTTGTCTAAAAGTCTGGCATTCTCTGGATTTATGGTGGAAACTCCACAGAGCCTCTCCATTGAATAGCAGGCTAACATTAGTGGTTTCTTTGCAACGCTTGCAGTTAGCCACTTATTTCTTCCAAACGACTCATTGTTAAATTTGCGATTTCCAACTTGTGTAATCTTTATGTACAATGGCCGATGAGCACAGATATGTTTTATCTATAATTTCTCTTCATTATTTACCTTCATATGACAAGGATTAAAAAGGATTTGCCAGTAGATTGTCAACTTGATGACAACTGATGACGACTGCTAGCTAAGACTTTGAAAGTAAGACATTGACATGATCACTCCAATCAAAGCTACTGTAGATATAGGGTGAYTTGATGTCGTTCTATCTGTGGCCATTGACCTTGAGCCTTCTTGGATCGGCACTTCTAATATAACTCTATGGCAGAACCCAAGGGGCTAACATTTTTTAGCCCTAAGCTTAGAATTGGCGATGACGTACTGTCCCATAAGAAACAGAAAACTGAGCCAATCAGGCATAACGCTCTGTATTTTCTGCAGGCTAGCCCCACCACCACAGAAAGCACTAAGCTAGGCTGAAACATCTGCATTTGGAGCTGCCTTACTCAAGAAAACAAAAAAGAGACCATATTTGTTTGCGGCTTTGACCACTTTGGATGAGGAGGGGTAACTGAAAAAACAAGCAGAGTTTTTTGCTAYGATAAACGTCCTGATGATGCATCCTCAAAGTAAACACCCCTGCTCTCCACTCTCCGTCACAGTCAATTTTAGGAGATGGGTGGAGATTGCGATGCCAGCCCAAAGTGGTGTGTGTGTGTACCTTTCTGCGTGTGTGAGTGTGTGCAATACCAACCCAAAGAGGTGTGTGTGTTTGTGCATGTACGTTCCTGTGTGTGTGTATGTGTGTGTKTGTATGTGTGTGTATGTGTGTGYATTTTCCCGGGTGTACGCTCCTGTATCCTGTATTTCTGTGAGGCGAGAGCAACATGCTCTCTTGTTTATTTATAAAGCACTTCTTTTAAAACTACCTCCATATATATCATCATTAATTTCCACAAGATGTACTAATTTTAAAACCAGATCACAGATGTGGATTACATTAGAGACTCCTGCGGTCTCCACAGAGTTGGGTAGGACTGCCTTCAGTTCCTTTGCACCTTATTYATGGAACAAACTGCAGATCCAACTTAAGTTAGACACTCTGGTGTCCCTTGCCCATTTTAAAATGCTTATGGAGGATCAATATGATGTTGTCTGTGATTGTTTCTGTTGAATTGTGTATGTTTTGAAATGTTCTTGTCTGTATGTCTAAAACTGTACATGTCAACATGTTTACACAGGGCACAGCCGTAAAAGAGATCCAGGTCTCAGTCTGTTTTCCCTGTTAAAATAAAGATTAAAAAATAAAAAAAAATAAAAAAAATGCCTGTGTGTGTGTTTGTTTGTGTGTGTGAGTGCGTGACGTAAGGAATGCGGGAAATGGTCTTCAAACTGGGCCGTCTTCTAGTCACTCTGCCTCATTACATCCATATTTCTCCCTCGGCAGCACCGCTGGAACTCTGTAAATCTCCCCTTAGTTACGTCTAGAAAAGCCTACTGAGACAGCCACTGTGTCTCCCGACACCAAACGTCTATCTCCTCCCAATGGGCCATTGCTCGTCTGAATTTTTTTTGGGGAAAAGACTTAATCCGACACCTTCCACCACATCAGCACGGGAAACACTTTGGCTTGGGAGATGCTGAAAACTGAGTGTTTGAGCTGGAATTACATCGTAACAAATTTTTTATGTTGAAAGTCTGCTCTAAACTCTTCTAAAAAATCTAATTAAAAGAGGTATAGCAAGGCCTGAGAAGTTGGAWCTCCTTCCTCATATGAACTTCCTGTCAGAGTAACCTTTAACACAATTACTTTTTTTTACATTGTTTGCAAACTGATATGTGACGTGTATTAATACCAAATAACATTTATACCTAAAAATGTGGTGCTCAAAACAGGTGGGGCTCTGCCACTGATGAAAGTATCAGCTATTCCGGACGACTGTGTGATCACGCTCTCTGTAGCCGATGTGTTACGTTCGTTGATGGAAGGATCAGACCAATGTGCAGCGTGGTAGGCATACATCTTTCTTTTATTGATGACACCGAAAAAACAACATATACAAAACGAAACGCACAGTTCTGTAGGGCTGGAAAGCAACAGTACAAAAACAAGATCCCACAAACTAAGGTGKAAAAAAGGCTGCCTAAGCATGATCCCCAATCAGAGACAACGATAGACAGCTGCCTCTGATTGGGAACGATACCCGGCCAACAAAGAAATAGAAAACATAGATTGCCCACCCTAGTCACACCCTGACCTAACCAAATAGAGAATTAAAAGGATCTCTAAGGTCAAGGCGTGACATTACTACATTACTACACGTTACTACATGATTCCATATGTGTTATTTCATAGTTTTGATGTCTTCACTATTATTCTACAATGTAGAAAATAGAACAAATAAAGAAAAACCCTGGAATGAGTAGGTGTGTCCAAACTTTTGACTGGTACTGTAAGTATTCAGTACCCTTTGTTATGAGACTCGAAATTGAGCTCAGATGCATCCTCTTTCCATTGATCATCCTTGAGATGTTTCTACAACTTGATTAGAGTCCACCTGTGGTACATTCAATTGATTGTACATGATTTAGAAAGGCACACACCTGTCTATATAAGGTCCCACAGTTGCCAGTGCATGTCAGAGCAAAAACCAAGCCATAAGGTCGAAGGAATTGTCCGTAGAGCTCCGAAACAGGATTGTGTTGAGGCACAGATCTGGGGAAGTGTACCAAAACATTTCTGCAGCAATGAAGGTCCCCAAGAATACAGCGGCCTCCATCATTTTTTAATGGAAGAAGTCTTCCTAGAGCTGGCCATTCGGCCAAACTGAGCAATCAGGAGAGAAGGGCCTTGGTCAGGGAGGCGACCAAGAACGTGATGGTCACTCTGACAGAGCTCTCGAGTTCCTCCGTGGAGATGGGAGAACCTTCCAGAAGGATAACCATCTCTGCAGCACTGCCCCAATCAGGCCTTCATGGTATTGTGGCCAGACTAAAGCCATTCCTCAGTAAAAGGCATGACAGCACGCTTGGAGTTTGCCATAAGGCACCTAAAGACTCTSAGACCATGAGAAACAAGATTCTCTGGTCTGATGATACCAAGATTGAACTATTTGGCCTGAATGCCAAGCGTCACGTCTGGAGGATACCTGGCACCATCCCTACGGTGAAGCATGGTGGTGGCAGCATCATGCTTTGGGGATGTTTTTCAGAGGCAGGGGCTGGGAGACTAGTCASGATCGAGGCAAAAATGACGGAGCAAAGTACAGAAATGAAAACCTGCTCCAGAGCGCTCAGGACCACAGACTGGGGCGAAGGTTCACCTTCCAACAGGACAACAACCCTAAGCACAAAGCTGTAATCACTTCCAAAGATGCTTCAACAAAGTACTGAGTAAAGGGTCTGAATACTTATGTAAATGTGCTATTTCACTTTTAGGGGGGGGRGCAACAAAATGTTAACCTGTTTTTGCTTTGTCATTATGGTGTATTGTGTGTAGATTGATGAGGGAAAAAACACAATTTAATCAATTTTAGAATAAGGCTGTAACGTAACAAAATGTGGAAAAAGTCAAGGGGTCTGAATACTTTCCGAAGGCACTGTATGTGGCACTTATTCAAATAAAATGTTCCAACTAGTTTACAGGTTGCTGTCAATGTGGACCCCAATAACTCTTAAGACTCAATTTAATTAAACCACACTGTTTACTTGGTTGAGATTTTTAAAAAGCCCAAAAACTCATGACCTGCATCTCAAATGGCACCTTATTCCCTATATAGTGCACTACTTTTGACCAGAGCCTTATGGGTCCTGGTCAAAAGTAGTACACTTTATATGGAATAGAGTGCCATTTGGAGTGCCATTTGAGACAAATCCATACACTCAACAGGGACTGGTTGGGAAGGGAACAACAACAGACATTCAGTCCCACGGTACCTCTGTGACCTTTTCTCGAGAGGGAACATCTTTGCCGAGAGCCCCATGAGATCCTATTTTGGAGGACTCCCGTGGCTTGCCCATCTCTCTGACAAGACACATCGTTCCCCTCAAGAACCCCACACGGCTCACTGATTCTCTCTACTCAAAGCACGGCCAGGCAGTGCACTCTATCTCCTCTCACTCAGGCATGGCTACTGGAGGTGGATTGTAAGGTACAAACATGAAAAAAAACAGCACACCAGCAAAGACAGATGACCATTCTTGACTTTGTTCAAGGTCAATTGTCTGCCTTTACTAGTGTGCTGTTTTTCATGTTATGTACAGTACCATGTCTTCACTATTATTCTACAATGTAGAAAATAGTACAAATAAAGAAAAGCCCTTAAATGAGTAGGTGTGTCCAAACTTTTGACTGGTACTGTAGATCTATACTCGCATATCAAGAAGCTGATTAAACAGCATGATCATTACACAGGTGCACCTTGTGCTGGGGACAATAAAAGACAACTGCCGTTTTGTCACACATCACAATGCCACTGATGCCTCAAGTTTTGATGTAGCGTGCTATTGGCATGCTGACTAGAGACTTTGGCAGAACATCCAACCGGCCTCACAACCACAGACCACGTGTATGAAATCGTGTTGGCAAGCGGTTTGCTGATGTCAACTGTCAACGTTGTGAACAGAGTGCCCCATGGTGACGGTAGGGTTATGGTATGAGCAGGCATAAGCTACAGACAACAAACACAATTGCATTTTATCGATGGCAATTTGAATGCAGAGATATAGTGACGAGATCCTGAGGCCCATTGTCGTGCCATTCATCCACCCCATCACCTCATGAGAAATCCATAGGTTAGGGCCTAATGAACGTATTTCAATTGACTGATTTCCTTATATGAACTGTAACTCAGTAAAATCGTCGAAATTGTTGCGTATAGATGTAATTTAATTACCAGCTCTGACGAATGCCTTGAGGCCGATAAGTAAAGCTTAATAAAGAGCAGTGATACTAGGAAGAGAAGTGTGCGGGTTTCTTCTTTTTTCTCTCAAATGAACAGATATAAAAATCACTTTTTCTTTCATTAAAGTCAGTTAATTTACTGAAGTTAACATCGTAACAACTGTTTTAATATTTAGATACCTGGACAATACATAAAGACCATCTTCTAATACCAATTCCCATATTTATTCAAAATATTTATTTTAGTTCCAAAACATGACAATTGAAAAGATTAACTTAAAAAAAAACAGTATAATAAAATTTGCATTAAATGAAACAAATAATTTAGTGGATAGACCAGGGTTTCCCAAACTCGGCCTCGGGACCCCAAGGGTAACACGTTTTGATTTTTGCCCTAGCACTACACAGATGATTCAAATAACCAACTAATCATCAAGCTGTGTAGTGTTAAGGCAAAAACCAAAACGTTCACCCCTTGGTGTCTCGCTGACAGTTTGGGAAATGATGGGATAGACAGTCTTCAAATATCTTAACACAATAGTCTGCATTGGAAAGGACATTAAAATAGCTTACCTCAATTACAGTAGATACACCATTAGATATAGGCCTACACTATATCCTTGAGTTCCCTTGATCCATATTCAAATGTGTAGAAAAACACTGGATAACGTTACCTTCTAATTCAGAAAACCCTTTAAAACAAACATTTATTTACACTCTAAAATGGATTAAAACAAAATATTACAATCCCAGAGATATGTCAATCATAACGTGCTTATTGTCCAGTTCTTGCATTAGATGGCTTTTTAACCATCACACTAGGTAGTCATTGTCATTCCGCAAAAACCCTGCTTTGATAGACTCTGTTACCCATGACTCTCTAACAATCTTAAACTTTTTGGTAAAGAGTCGTCTGAGGGTTCTTAAAGCCAACACTCTTGTTTCCTCCACCACTATGACATGAGAGACCCCTTCCTCGAGCTTCTGCACTACTGTCCCTCCGTGGAAGCGGAATTCCAGAGCCCGTGTGTCCAGACAAGTTGCTGGTACGATGCTTTTAGGGTCTCCTATGTCTGCGTATCTGTCCATGTAGACCCTGAAAGGTCTGAACATGCTAGTGGGGAGGTCGTCCCAGCTGTAGCGTTCCTCCAACTTAGCGATGCACTGTGCCGTCAAAGTGTCCGCTCTGCCAATCCGACCGAAGACTTCCCTCAGCTGCTGCTCGTCCGTGTCCACGAAGTAGCTGTCTCCGTAGCAGTCGTATTCCTTGGCAAAGTGCTCCTTGGTGGAGGGCGACATGTGTATCATGTGACATGGTTGCCATGGCACCACCTGCTTCCTGTCTAGGCACTCCAGCAGCCAGGCAGCCCACACCACGTCGTGCTGGTCTGAAGAGATAAGGTTCTTCACACGCATGTTCTCCACAGCGGCAATCACACAGTAGGTGTCCGGTCCCGGGTTCTGGACTACAATACCGCCACATCGGGCCACTGCTTTCTCCAGCTCCGCCTTGGTGTGCGCCTCGTTGCCATTCATCACGCAGAACTCCACGTCCTCGAACATGTTTCTCTCCTTGGTGACGCCAGATAGGTCCTGGGACTTGAAGTGGTCGATGACGCCGACAGCTTTCTTGGGCTTGGCCGCTGCCGGCAACTTGCGCTTCTTCTTTTCAGGCCCGTCATTGTCATTGATGCGGAGGTGGCGCGAGAACAACTTCCCGGACGCCTTGTTGCGAAACTGATCGAGCTCAGCTAGGGTCATGCACTGGTGCCACTCTTTGTCCTCCCGGATCTTCTCGATCCTGGGGAAGCGTAACGTGCAGTTGGTTTTGTACATGTCACTACTGACTATTTCTGCTGCCTTCACCTGGATGATGACCGAGTTGCACGGGTCAATGTAGACTTCCGGTCTCTCCGTCCCACACAGAATGGAGGCCGGAGGGTCGTTCTTCCGGTAGACTTTCCAGTGCTTGGCCAGCTTCAGCCCCAAGTCATACAGCTCCTTCATGGTGTAGCCGGAACCGATGCGACAGAGCGTGTGGAAGACAGAGGGTTTCTCTCCAGGCTTCGGAGCTTCGGCCACCGCAACGAGGAAATGAGACATCATGCCACCTCGCCTTCCTTTTCCCCAGTAGCCTCCGACAATCAACAGGTCGAGCTCATCCATCAAGCCATCAACGTACTCCGGCTTTATCTTGAGCCAGCCCTCACCTCGCTTATCGGGCTTGTAGACGGATGAGGGATCTTTCACCATGATGCCCTCTTCCCTGTTGTCAATGGCTTCGTTGAGGGCGTTCACCACCTCTTGCATAGTTTTGGCCTCCGTTTTCGGCACCACGTGTATCCTCCCTTTAACAGGAGTGAAGACAGTCTGAAGGTTGTCGTGGCGCACCTTCAACGTCTCGTTGCCAAACTTGTGGTCGTTCACAAGAAGTACATCGAAAACGCAAAAGCACGTCTGCAGCTCGGAGTCATCCACTAGCCTCTTGATGTCAAACTTGCTTCCTTTTTGCATGAAGGTGTCGGCAGTGGGGTTGTACGCCATCATCTCCCCATCCAGGATGCATTTGACTACGTGGGGCTTGAAGACATTGTGGATGAAAGGTGTCAGGGAGCCCTCTAGCGGCGATGCACCAAACTGCTGGGTGTACTCGAAGGAGTTCCGTGTGAAGTACTTGTAGACGTCGCCATCCTTGTGCAGCTGGATGCGCTCTCCATCCAGCTTGGTCTCTATGAAGAAGGTGCTGTTGCCCATCTGCTTCTCCACCTGGCGCATGTTGGCCATGGCGGCCAGCATAGGTTTGAAGGCAAAGAACAGGCCAATGGACACTTCGCTGAGGGACACAGAGGGGTCGTGGAGCTGCCGGCACACCTTGTTTAGGTCTGTGGTGAAGTTATAGAGCTCGGCCGCATCTAAGTGGAACACCTGGAGTACGGTCTCTTTGCTGACCCCCAGCTTCATGTCCTTCAGGATCATGCGGATAAGCCACTTCTGCTCCAGTGCCGTGCTCTGGGTGATAAGATGCAGCAGGCTCTTCTTCACCAGGTCCTTCTGCTTACCGGCATTGTTGATGGCCACCGAGTCCAGAAAGTCGTTGACTTCTCTGATGGTGAGGTTTCCCTGGCTTGTGCAGCGTTTCTTCAACACAAAGTAGGTCATAAGAGCGAAGTCTCCCGCCTCCCCCTGAGATGTGGTGGGGGTGCGGTAATTCAACAGTTTGTTGGCTTCTGGTCCATTCTTGGGGAGACCCAAGACGTCTATGTAGAGCTTGGCTAACATACTCTCTTTAATGCCATAGGCCATACGCTCCCTTTCGAACGAGGGGACTATGAGACGCATGGCCGGGTAGAAAGAGTCTGTGGTGGTAGGGTTGTCTTTGTGGAGGGCCGCATGGAACTTCCTCCAGGAGTCTATGAAGTCACGGAGAAACTTTGATTTGTCTGGTCGGAGTTTGGTCTTCTGTATTTTTTCAAGCGTGGTGCACAGGTGAAGAAATGGAACTTGAGCAGCGACAGAGCTCTGGGGAGCAGCAGCTTCGCCTTTTGAGGTTCCCTCCATTGTAAAAGCTTTTAAAAAAAACTAAAAAAGAACAAACATTAATGACCCATAGATTCTAAGGGATGCTCTTAGTTTTCATCCAGGTGTTTAGGTAATTGTTATATTGATATAAAAATATGATCCTGTACTTTAGTAAGTAGTGTTCTACAGTGACTACTTCATTTGCAACATACAGTGCTGGAGCCTGTCCATTATATGCAGCACAGTACATTGAGTATAACAACATTTCCCAAATGACTCACAGTTCCGTAGCTAATGACTACTCAGTAAACAAAACATAACATAACTTGAGAATAATGTGTTTTAAAAAATCTGTATGACCTAATCCGTCACACCAGCCACGTGTTTAGAAACTAGTTAGCGAGAATGTACACTATACAATGCATAGCCTGAATACTTATTGAAAACAACATCTCAAGTTAGCTAGCTATCTTACCTCAAAGCAACCAGCCAACTCGTCAGTGTCTTGCAACTCTTTGGGGATCCCTCCTCTACAACATGCTGTGACATGCCCGGGTTATGACTGCATCATACATTTCCTGACGAACCTGAAACAAACCAGACAGTAGTTGAGTACTTGAATACTAAGCACAGCTAGCTAGCATTGTTGTGCCAAAGGTTGTGCAATGGCGCATGGAAATGCAGTTGGGGCCACTTTGGTAGGCTATGCTAGTTAGCATGCAATCTATAGACACAGCTGTTCGATACTAACGTTAGATAAATTCATGTTGTCATGTTGTGTGATACGATTACAAATTCAACAAATAATGTATCAAATTACATGATTACTTCTTCTCGGTCTCAAAACATAACCATTGCGGTTTTCGATTATTATTTACTAACTGTTATTTGAGTTTCTAAAAAACACTTCCTTGTTCACAAAGCAAAAACAAGGGACATAATGGACCTGGGGTAAAGCAATTATTTCATGCGTCAGGAGAGGGCAACAGATATATGTAAAAAAATTAATAAAAAAAGTAAATCCACAGCTGGATGCAGGAGTTGCATAAATGAGATGTTAGTGCAGTGCTAATTAGAATGTCCTTTATTATGTGTTTTATTATTTTTTATATAAAGGTGATAGGATAACATTTATTTTAACAAWGTTTCTGTGAAACATTTCATTTTGATACATATTCATTGATGCAGATACAGTACATGGTCACAATACCTTTGGTTACATGCAGATAAATAATCATTAAGCAATAATCATTTTGTAAACACACCTCTATAATAGCTTTGAATTTGATCAAACTCATGTTCCAATGTCCATAAAAATTGGTTTAAGTAATTTAAGTCCTGACACAGTATGCAACACACGCACACACCTCAAGACTGTATTAACCTATATAGTCTGGAAATTCTTTCAAATTCCTCACTGTGCACTGCCCTGCCTGCCCTGAATATAACACACAACATAGGCCTACAATCAACCAACAGATTTACTTGAGGTCAAGAGTCCCCGCACCAAGCAAAACATGAAGATAAAGATGTATATGAACTGTGGTGCTTAAGTTACCCAAAAAAGTATTGTACACTGCAGCTCAATGAAAGTATTGTAGACTGAAGATTGTGTGCACATGCAAAACATTTGTTCTTGCTTACCTTTACATGTATAGTGAATTCTATTCACAGTACCAGTAAACAGTTTGGACGCATCTACTCATTCAAGGGTTTTTCTTTATTTTTTGCTATTTTCTACATTGTAGAATAATAGTGAAGACATCAAGACAGTCGTGAAGAGGGCACGACAGAGCCTATTCCCCCTCAGGAGACTGAAATATTTGGCATGGGTCCTCAGAGCCTCAAAAAGATCTACAGCTGCACCATCGAGAGCATCCTGACTGGTTGCATCACTGCCTGGTATGGCTTCCTGCCATCCAGGACCTCTATACCACGTGGTGTCAGAGGAAGGCCCTAAAMATTGTCAAAGATTCCAGCCACCCTAGTCATAGACTGTTCTCTCTRCTACTGCATGGCAATCGGTACCGAAGCACCAAGTTTAGGTCCAAAAGGCTTCTTAACAGCTTCTAACCCCAAGCCATAAGACTCCTGAACAGCTAATCAAATGGCTACCCAGACTATATGCATTGCCCCCCCCCCCACCTCTCTTTTACACTGCTGCTACTCTCTGTTTTTTTTTATCTATGTGTAGTCACTTTAACGCTACCTACATGTACATATTACCTCGACTAACCGGTGCCCTCGCACATTGACTCTGTACTKGTACCCGCTGTATATAGCCTCGCTGTTGTTATTTTACTGCTGCTCTTTAATGCTCTTTACTTAACTATTTTTTACCTAACACTTATTTTTCTTAAACTGCAATGTTGGTTAATTAAGGGCTTGTAAGTAAGCATTGCACTGTAAGGTCTACTACCCCTGTTGTATTCTGCGCAAATCATTTGATTTGATTTGATATGAAACTATGAAATAACACATGGAATCATGTAGTAACCAAAAAAGTGTTAAGCAAATCAAAATATATTTTATRTTTGTGATTCTTCAAAGTAGCCACCCTTTGCCTTGATGACAGCTTTGCACACTCTTGACATTCTCTCAACCAGTTTCATGAGATAGTCACCTGAAATGCATTTCAATTAACAGGTGTGCCTTGTTAAAAGTTAATTTGAGGATTTTTTTTCCTTCTTAATGTGTTTGAGCCAATCAGTTGTGTGGTGGCAAGGTAGGAGTGTATACAAAAGATAGCCCATATTATGGCAAGAACAGCTCAAATAAGCAAAGAGAAATGACAGTCTATCATTACTTTAAGACATGGTCAGTCAATCAGGAGAATTAAGAACTTCAAGTGCAGTCGCAAAAACCATCAAGCGCTATGATGAAACTGGCTCTCATGAGGACCGCCACAGGAAWGGAAGACGCAAAGTTACCTCTGCTGCAGAGGATAAGTTCATTAGAGTTACCAGCCTCAAAAATTGCAGCCCAAATAAATGCTTCACAGAGTTCAAGTTACAGACACATCTCAACTATTCAGAGGACACTACGYGAATCAGGCCTTCATGGTTGAATTGCTGCAAAGAAACCACTACTAAAGGACACCAATAAGAAGAAAATGCGTGCTTTTCCAAGAAACACGTGCAATGAACATTAGACTGGTAGAAATCTGTCTTTTGGTCTGATGAGTGTCTTTGTGAGACGCAGAGTTGGTGAACGGATGATCTCCGCATGTGTGGTTCCCACGGTGAAGCATGGAGGAGGAGGTGTGATGGTGTGGGGGTGCTTTGCTGGTGACACTGTCGGTGATTTATTTAGAATTCAAGGCACACTTAACCAACATGGCTACCACAGCATTCTGCAGCGATACGCCATCCCATCTGGTTTGCGCTTAGTGGGACTATCATTTGTTTTTTCAWCAGGACAGTGACCCAACATACCTCCAGGCTGTGTAAGAGCTATTTGATCAAGAAGGAGAGTGATGGAGTGCTTCATCAGATGACCTAGCCTCCACAATCACCCGACCTCACCCGACCTTGGGATGAGTTGGACCGCAGAGTGAAGGAAAAGCAGCCAACAAGTGCTCAGCATATCTGGGAACTCCTTCAAGACTGTTGGAAACGCATTCCAGGTGAAGCTGGTTGAGAGAATGCCAAGAGTGTGCAAAGCTGTCATCAAGGCAAAGGGTGGCTACTTTGAAGAATCTCAAATATTAAATATATCTTGATTTGTTTAACACTTTTTTGGTTACTACATGATTCCATATGTGTTATGTTATGGCTTTAATGTATTCATTATTATTATACAATGTAGAAAATAGAAAAAATAAAGAAAAACCCTTGAATGAGTAGGTGTGTCCAAACTTTTGACTGGTAATGTAGTTCAACCAGTGGCCAATATATCTATGATTACACAAAAAGACTAGCAGGGTCTTCACTCCATTTATTTATAATATAATAATAATTATAGGGTGTGCATTTGATGCAGATACACTCGTAGGTCATTCCCTGACACTGATAGAAGGTCAGATATTGTTTCATACTCCTAATGGTTAAGGTAAGAATTTGGTGTAGGGCAATCTGATCCTAGATCTGTGCTTCGGGGGCAACTTCTACCTCTGAAGCAGGTTATCTGGTTTGCTAATTCATCTTTGCCCGCTAGAGGGCMTCCTCTCCCTCCTACATGTGTGTGTGGGAGAGAGAGAGCAGCATAGTCCTGAGTTAACAGTGGTGAAGCCACCCAGGAAGCTGCAGTAGTGAAGCCAGCCAGGAAGAGATGGAGTCGCAGGACAGAGAACACACACACAATGTTGGTTTATCATAGTGGCACATGACTCATTTATTTKTATTTATTTATTTTATTTAACCTTTATTTAACTAGGCAAGTCAGTTAAGAACACATTTTTATTTACAATGACGGCCTACCCCGCAAACCCGGACAACTCTGTGCCAATTGTGCGCCGCCCTATGGGACTCCCAATCACAGCCAGATGTGATGCAGCCTGGATTCAAACCAGGTACTGCAGTGATGCCTCTTGCACTGAGATTCAGTGTCTTAGACCACTGCACCACTCAGGAGCAGATGCCTGACAGGGAAATAGGCCTATGCTTGAGTTAAACTAACATCCACAGTCAGTCATAGCATAGGACTGCAGAGTTAGCCAGGTTCATAACAGCGGTTGCGTAACAGTGCTCTATGTGCCACAGTCAGAGAGCGAGGTAGAGTGTCGCGACCAGAGAGACAAGTGATGTCAGCTACTGCTGCTGCTGCCGATGCCGTGGATGCTTCTGCTCACTCCGGGGTGAGGGGGATGCAGGATAGAATTTGAAGGGAGTAGGGGGGTAGTATCATCTGGACTGGCAGGTTTGTACTGCTCATCCTTCAAGAGGTATGGATATGGAAAATGTTTGGATCTTGACTTAATGTAAGTAGCTTCTACTGTGGTTATGGTTCTAATACCAGGGAGGTATTTATCAACCTAGATCAGCACTCCTACCCTGAGACGCTTTATGAATATGGACTTGCTGCAGTATTATATCCCAAAACCAGTGATGATGATCCATCCCTCATTAAAACTGTTGCGGAAAACAAGTGCACAGACAAGTTAACAAAACAAAGTCACAGGCTTTACACAAACTCCTAAGACAAAAATGATATCAAACCACATGCGTATTTTCATAGTAGCATATAAGAATGACATTTTGGGTCTACTTTGGGGCATATTTTCTTTTAGCCTTTTTGGGGCTAAAATATGACCTGGTACAAATTTGTGTTAAGTACGGTAAAAATACCAAGCCTCACAGATGTAGGCTCCCAGTTCTCAGAATGAGACACCTATAGGTTGTGCTGCTGGCAGTAGTTGTGTAACAAAGATAGTGCATCAACATTGCCACGGCAGGTTGATTTAATCTGTCTCTCTTGTATCTGCAGAGCGGTAAATATTATCACAGGTGGTGAAGACCGGTAGTTTGTTACTCACTTACACTGTGTGTGTTGTGTGTGGTGGTGTGTGTGTGTGTGTTGTGTGTGTGTGGTGTTGTGTGTGTGTGTGTGTGTGTGTGTGTGTGTGTTGGTGTGTGGGTGTGTGTGGTGTGTGTGTGTGTGTGGTGTGGTGTGTGTGTCAGTGGCGTACTACAGTTTTGCAAGGCCCGCTCGCAAGGTCTGAGCAAGGAACATGGCTTATGAGGTGTTCATATGCTATCTTGGGGGAAAGCACCCCTGGACCCCAACCCCTCAAAAAAGGTATTGGGTTGAGGGCCCCGAAGAGCTCATAGTCCTGCCCACATTGCGAGGACGTGAGGTACGCCAGTGGTGTGGGTAGTCCTGCTGTGTTTGCTTTATTCTACTGGCAGTGAGAGCCAGACAGTGCAGAGCATACTTCTACTAAATGTAGATTGACCTCCACACAATCTGTGTGTGGGTGCGTGCGTGCATGTGTTTGTGCACACGTGTCAGCATCACTTTTGATCTCCTTGTCATTCCACCAGATCATCTACAGATGTTGGATCTTAATTTGATCACCCTGTTGCAGGATAACTGTTCTGCAATGCAGTGCATTTGAGGTTTAAAAATGCTTCTGAAGTTTGTATTTTCCACTTTAAAATTTCTGACTTGATTTTCCCTCACAAAAAATGTATCAACCCCTACARAAATGTCCATTAATTATAATCCACATAATAATTCACATTTCCTGTTGCTGCAGGATAATTATCCTGCTGTAGCAAACTAGTTCAAATTAAGATCCTACATCTGTATCTAGTCTGTTGTCTACCCAATGTGAATTTCAACACTCACTTTCTCTCTAACATTCACAAGTGATCGACACAGGACATGATGCTATTTGTCATTTGAATTGTACAGCACCCCGTGGTTACATCACACGGCTGGCCAGCGGCTACACAGAGAGAGATCAACAGTTGGCTTATGGCAGCAGATAACAGTCCGGACGGGAGTGGACCAGATGGACGAATTACACTCTGTATGGRCGCACAGATGGACTACTACTCCACACTGGACGGTTCAACGAGAGTGCTGGTGTCCATCCACAGGCATAGCGTTATGTCAATACTAGGAAATGGTTTGAATCCAGGAGCCAACTAGGTAAAACAAAATCTTGAGCAAGGCACTTAACCCTAATTGCTATGTAAGTCACTCTGGGTAAGAGTGTCTGCTAAAAAATGTATGTTGTTTTATTGATAATGGAGAGGATTCCCATTTACCCTTACTCCCCTAAGGATATATCGCCAGTCAAGTGATAAGGTAGTTTAATGGTGGTTTGTACATACACTGTTTATAAGGGCACAAGGCGAGACCCAGATGCAGACACAGTAGGCAGATGGTTTGAGTCTCTGATATTAATTACAATCCAAGGGGTAGGCAAGAGAATGTTCATGGACAGGCAAAAGATCAAAACCAGGTCAGAGTCCTGGAGGTACAGAGTGACAGGCAGGCTCAAGGGCAGGGCAAGCAGAATGGTCAGGCAGGCGGGTTCAGAGTCCAGACAGGCAAGGGTCACAATCAGGGGGGCTAGCAAAACAGAGCGAAGGRAAAAAGCAGGAGACCGGGAAACAACACACTGGTTGACTTAACAAACAAGACGAACTGGCAACAGACAAGCAGGGAACACAGGAATAAGTACCCAGGGACCAATGAGGAAAACAGGTGACACCTGGAGAAGGGTGGAGACAATCACAAAGACAGGTGAAACAGATCAGGATGTGACACTGTTACATACAAGGACCAGGGGTGGAATTTCCACATTTTGACTGTGACATTTTTCCCCTTTCCAAAAACGTTTTCCCCTATACCTTTTCAGGCCTCTGGGATTTGTGGTGGGAACTGAGAACAACTGAGCACATTACAACACACACTGGAACTTGTCCCAGTACTTGTTCCAGTCATCACAACCATGAGATCACAGAACATCTACCTCTTACGCAACCTACCCAAGATATCAAATGCTCTCCTTAAAAGATGCCTGACGAATCAAAGTGAATTCTTCCACTGCTCTATGTTCGCTACATAGATCAGTCTTAAGCTGCCATCATTGAAGTAATTTTTTTAAATGTCAAAATAAGGGGTATTGCTTTACCCACGTGTGTTCTGGCTCTGGCTCAGCCCATCGATTTCTGGGACCAATCATAACGGTTAGAATGTTTTTCCATTCTAGAATTCGTAGGGGAGGAACTCAGAGCCAGATTCAGAAACGGGATTAAATTATTCTGGCCCGGGAGCCCCGAGTTGGCGTGTTTCGCACCGGGTGAAAGTTGATTGCATTAGTTTTGGAACCGGGCTGCCTCCCAGGTGTGAGCCAGGTGCCCTATTCAAAGCCCATGGCGAAGTTGGCTCAAATGAAAGTAATTAGCACGTGGAGTAATGAGTAGGATTATGTTTTGTCAAATGCAAACGTGATTGCTTTTGATAACGCTATATCTGCCTTCCCAATGAAAACTAGTTAGAAATTTCAAACATATTGTA
>NC_036867.1:27331008-27380667 GCF_002910315.2 Salvelinus sp. IW2-2015 | reverse complement strand
TGTAGCGAACCTGGTTTTATGAACATGGTTTTCGACACGTGAATGAACAGTGCTTTTGTGGCACAGTCGATAGCGCCAACTGGACTTTGGAGGGTTCTGAGATGTGTTTCCCTGCCTGTTTCATTACATTTGGTGTTGGAAGGGATCAGGACCTGGCATCCATGAACAGTGTGTGTGCTTGGTCAGTGACCTCGTTCCTGTAAGACTGCGTCCTATGGTCTAGTGAGAGGACGCGGCGCTCTTGAAAGGGAGGGAGTTGTGTTGCGACCCTGGTTTATAAGCGAAGATATCAGACTTTGTCACTTGAGCATGGCTTTTGTGGCACAGTCGATGACCCGCTGGACAAGGCCCGCACTCGCGGTGGCAGCCCGGGATGGGCCCTAAACAGTTTCCCATGCATTGTCAATCAACCCGGATGTAATATAATTCTGGCCACATGTTGACTCAGTTGGGCGCTTCTCCGTGCAGGACGTGGGATGGGGAAGGGACGCACACACTGTAAACAGGAATAGGTGCATCACGCGTCACTGAGCTAGGAGCAAGCTAAAGTTAGCTAGGTTTAGTCACATACATGTACTTCAGCCTGTTATTATTTCAGTTCGATTTGACTTATCTTACGAAGTCAGCATGGCTTAACATAGTTCTCTTTCTTTTTTGAACTCGACATTGTTGCTCGATAGGTATTTTCATACAACATGCTGTCGCTGTTAGCTAGCTAATGCTAGCAGCGCTGCTAACTCATATATCTGGATGCCTTACTCTAGTGTCAGGAAAGAGAGCAGCATACTGGTAAGTCAACTTGCTTTTCAAACTTCTGTACTCATCTGTGAATTTGTTACATGTAATGCATACCAAAGCTAGATAGGCCCATTGATGTTTTTTGTTACAAAGCTGTTGTCATTCATTGGTTGTTTACTTTGAACTAGCTAGACTAAACATCCTAGCTACTAGTGGATAATTAATGTGATGTACAGTAGGCGACAAAGTCCTGCCAGTATTAGCATTACTGAATGACAACAATATAGCCCTGATTCAGTCACTACCTAGTTGGTAAAATTGGGGTTGATATGGGGTGCAGTAGGCTACGTACAACCATTTCCTAAATTATAACCTTGTGACCAGCTTAGTAGTGTTGTGATGGTTAGGGTACAGTATAAAGCAAACAGGGATAGACCTCGCTACTGAATTGTATATTCGTTAGGGTCACCATTGACAAATTCATTGTTATTTGTGAACTGGTAAAATAAAGCTAATGGGTGTGTACACATCCTTCGCTAGATAAATGTTTGTGGGTTTGGTGGCAGATTTTCAGAAAGAAAATAGACATACGTATTTATCAATTCGTCAACCAGATGCAGGGTCACAGCTAACCATATTAATTTCATTACAATTCTTAAATGTGGACACTAATTATTGTTATATTCAATTGTCTGGACCCTCCTTCCCAAACTGAAGCCCAACTGGGTTCCAGCAGGGAAAAGACCAGGAAAAAGTGTTGACTTACGTAGGTACAACTCCCTATTGAAAACATGTAAGAACCAACTCCAATTTCATATTTACTGACATAAAGAGCATATACAAGCAATCTATCACAAATGTATTTTATAAAGCCCCGTTTACATCAGCAGTGTTTCACAAAGTGCTTAAGCAGATACCCAGGTAAAACCCCAAAGAGCAAGCAAACACAGCGTTAAACACAGGGCTATGAAAAACTTCCCTGAAAGGCAGGAAACCTAGAAGAAACTAGAGAGGAACCAGGGCTCTGAGGGGGGCCAGTCCTCTTTCCGTCTGTGCTTGTGGAAGATTATAAAAGAGTACAAGGCCATTGTCTAGGCCAGATTATTCTTCAACTTGTTTCAGTCTATCATCCCCATGCATGCAGAACAGGTATCATAGATTAATAGAGGTGCAATAGTTCAGCACCTGGGTATAATGCCAGTTGGCTTTCATATTGAGCACTTTAACACGGTTTGAGACAGTATGTTCGGTAGAGAGAGGCAGGATCAAAACATGTGGGTCTGTACAAAGGTAGTACCTCCGGGTGGAGCCTGAGCAGCAGGGTTCCATAACTGCAGACAGAACATTAGAGGTACTGGCATCAAGACCAGCACGACCAGGTGGATGGGGACAGGGAAGCCAGGAGTCGTCAGGCCAGGTTGTCCCGAGGCGTGTCCTAAGGCTCATGTCCTGCTTCCTTATTTTATCTTTGAGTGCTAGCTAAGCATAGAGATTTGTAACGTCACTTGATTTACCGTAAACCTATGTTCAAGTCCAGATCTGACTATGATATCCTTTTTATTGTACGCTGTTGATAGTCTTTTTTCCCACACTAATCACTGAATGTCCTACTACAAGATGTGTCAGATTTGACACTTCTAAGTCTAATAATAGACACAGAACACACATTAACATATAGTATTGCAAAGGGTGGTACAAGGTACAATGAGCAGTTGGAAAATAAAGAAGTCTGCGTGCATGGGTTGCCAGACACACCACATCACGAACGTAATTCATTTGTTTGTATTGCTATTTATTTATGGACCCCATTAGCTTGCCATGCCAAGACCAGCATTACTCTTCTTCGGGTCCAGCAAAATTAAGGCAGTTATACAAATTTTAAAAACATTACAATACCATTTCACAACCCCCGAACAAAATTTAAGTGTGTGCCCTCAGTCTGCACTACTCTTTATACTACCATATACAGTTTTGGACGGGGCAAAAAAAGTATTTAGTCAGCCAAACCAATTGTGCAAGTTCTCCCACTTAAAAGATGGAGGAGGCCTGTAATTTCATCATAGGTACACGTTCAAACTATGACAGGACAAATGGAATTTTTTTCCCAGAAAATCACATCTGTTAGTATTTTTAATGAATTTATTTGCAAATTATTTATCTAGAGCCTTGTAGAGGCTTGAACCTGAAGCAGTGTGATGTGGTCCAGGTAATTTATCCAAACACACGTATACACACTCACTCACTAGATTTTGGTGGTATAATTATTTTTAACTTAAGAATAATGTTCCTCTCTGTCGTCTGCTCCTACATCTGCTACACCGGCCACAACAGGTGATACAGATAATTATCACATTGAATGTATACACACATGCACACTCGGGGGCTCTATTCAATCACATCCGCTTTAGCCGCCTCACATAGCGGTTGTTTGGCGGTGTCTGAGGTGGAACTGTATTAGAGCTGGCAAATTAACAAGCGGCTCCTGGCATGTATACCTTAAGCGGACATTGCCATTGGCTGCACGGGTCGCATTAACAGAAAATCTCATGCAGCCCTATTTACAAGTTAGAACAGTGGATTATAGATGTAATCTATCACCCCCCAATTAGGCTGATAGAAATCCTCATTATTAGTTGAATTTGAGCGTCATGTATTTCTATTGCTACACTTTGTCGTTCTGAACTTGTAACGCGAGGTAGGACGGGTGTGGGTTTGTGACAATGATCAAGGAGCTGCTTCTTACCAAGTGGACAGATCCAACGCAGTTACCCCTCAGGACACACCAAAACATCAGCTATGCGGGTGTCGGCTATCGCCGGTTAACGCTTGATCTGATTGAATCTAGGCCTACACTCGTTCAGTCTATTTAGTTGTATTGATTATTGTCAGTTAAAGAAAATTGTGGCCCTCTCTATTTTAGATCTGCCACGCCCCAGCAGTTCAGCTGCCAGTCACAGCAAGTCTTTCTCGCTGTGGTAGTTAATTTACCGGCTGCAACCAATGCCTACTACACTTGCCGTGAAAGGAAGAACTTTTGGGGTATTCCCAGATGGAAACAGGTAATTCAGAATTATATTGCATATGACTCACCCACACCAAACAGATGGTACACACAGACATGTTGTTGGGCTGTATACTTTACTGCACTTTGTGCATCTCTCTTTCAGTTTCTGCCATGCACTCCACCACTGCCTGACAGCCTCACCCGAGAAGTGCATACACGGGCCTATCAGAGTGGGTGGCTGACAACGAAAAATAAAACATGCACGCACACAACATTATCCACAATGTAATAAGTTGTAATTACTTGTTTAATGTTTTGCTCCATTTTATTTTAGGATTGGAGTTTTACTCCTTCATATCCATCCTCAATATCTACATAATACTCAAACTATCTATCAAATCAAAGTGTGTGATTTGATAATATTGTAAAAGACTATGCTTAATGTGACAGTTTGAGGAAATTCTGAGTGCTTTTTTCTGAGTTGTTAAAACATGCATTCCTCTCAACACAGACATTAGACTTCAATGTAAAATCAGTTGTAATTAACTTGTTTATTTTGATGTATGGTTGAAATTTTATTTGATGAAAGATAATCGGCAATACAAGTACATTCAAGTTAAAGCCATGTTCTAATTGTCTACAGAATACAATGTGTGGCCAGAAGAAGTTCGGACAGACCTAGCAAACCAGTTGACTGTGCAGGTTTTTGTATCTGGATGTGTTGGAGAGAGTAGTAGTTTTAAAGGTTTAATCATTAAAGTGATTCTCATAATGATACTATTAGAATAATACATTAATAGAGTGTCCAGTAGTACTGTTATTGGTGATTCTGTGATTAGTGTTTTATCTTACTCTTATCCTTCCCAAGGAGGAACCATGCTCAAAAGCAGCAGCAGATAAGAGGTAAAATAAGGTCACCAAAGAATGTTCGTTACAGCTAATACCACGACTGCCCCTTGTGTGTAGGCCAGCACTTCTGTTCAAAGAAGCTCTTTATGCTTTTGTATGTATTTAACCTTTATTTTAACTAGGCAAGTCAGTTAAGAACAAATTCTTATTTTACAATGACTGCCAAACCCGGACAGGACCTGTGCCAGTTCTTGCGCCGCCCTATTGGGACTCCCATCACGCCGGGTTGTGGATAACAGCATGCAACCCAGTTAAATGATAACGTAGTCATGATTAATGTATCTGTGGAAGGCTATCCACAGTAATTGCATAATCCCTGGCACTTTAAATTTAAAACCGATGAAAACTTAGGAGACCTAGCCAAGAAAGGGGGGCTCTGGGTACAAAAGATAGCAAGGAGGTATAACATTTAGAGTACAAGGTAGTAAAATACCAATATGCTGCTTGCAACAAAAGGCCACGCATATTCCCTAGCCATCACTTTTGAACAGAGCCCTACAGGACCCCACTCATGGAAAAATAGAACTAGTGATTAACTTACACGGAACCCAGTTTGAGCAGTTATGACTATGTAGTGAAAGTGTAGTTTTATGCACTACTCAAGATACACAAGGTAGAGTTTTTTTGTAACGTGTTCAGTAGGAAAACGTAGTGTTTCCAGTTAGAATCAGTAGAGATTTTTAATACTTGGTACTACACTGAGCCAGACTACCGGCTTTTCGCGACTACGAAGAAGTCAAACAGGAAGTAATAGGAGTCTTAGCTTAGCAAAAAATCTTCCATTCCTTTTGGTGTCCTCTTCTTTCATAGCCCGTGTAGGTTTTTAGGATATACCAAAAACCTCGAGAGTTTACGATTCAGTAGTCATTAAGGGAGAATGAAATAAATTGGAAACACATAGTGTTCACCAGTAGTGAAGCATCCCAATGTATCACTCATTACTACTGTAAATTACTACATAAATCACTACCGGTTTTATTACACATCTCAATAGCAATCAAGTAGTAAAACCAGTAGGTTTTGTGGTAGATCTTGTGTAGTAGTGATGAGTAGTAATTCAGTAGTACTTTTTCATGAGGGAAAGTACTACATAGGGAATAGGATGCCTTTGGGACACAACCCTTGAGTAAACAGACCAGGTGGAATGTTTGGTTTGTTAGAGGCCGGAGGTTAAAATTCAGAGGACATTGTCTCGTAATTTGTTATCTAATCCTGTAACTTAATTTAGAGTCTCACATAAAATAGCTGTTGTGTTATTTTGTGGTCTTTGATGCATGGTGCCCTAATATTGCCAACTGGGTTTTGAAACCCAGGTTGTCTGGTCGCACCAGAATACAGTGTTAGGCCGCTAAACTAATGCAAGCTAAAGCCTGGGGCATTGTAGTTTGTGGAGTTAATACATAGTCTCAGGCAAGTTTCTCATCACATAAGCATGATGGGGCAGACGCACTGGGCAATGCCACTGTTTGTTTGGACTTCCATGAGTGCAGGTTTTCCATTCCAGTTTCAATGCCATTGAAGGCATATATTCCCTCAGAAATGTATTGTTTTAGAAGACTTTATTTCAATGTGCCTATCCGAATATGCATCAGTTAAGATATCCGTCACAGTGAGTTAGTTAGCAGACATGGTCTAGACCTGAAATGCAAATCTCCAAATGAATGAATGTTAAATCTATTCAGTTCCTATACATCTATTATAGACCTGGCCATCAAGTGTGACCTTGTACTGCGTCTAGTAATCAATTAAAAAAACAAGCTCGACCTGAACCTTAGTTAGCATAATCATTTTAACTCAATGGGGAAGCTTCTAGTCTCTGGGAAATTAAATAAACATTTGGGAACTGATGATCTGCTTGCAAATGGCACACATCCCAATTTTAACAGGAGTATTTTTTTTTTCTTTGAGCCACTTTCCCATGATCATCCTTGAGCTTTTTAATGAGAGCTCATCCGCAGGTATGTTCCCAATCTGAAACATTTGGGCATGCCTACTCAACCCAATTTATTTTGGTAAAGACCTTTAGAGTCTGTTAATCTGTAAACAAACATAGCAAGCCATTAGTCATAGAAACCCAACCAGGAAGCGAGCATATATCTAGTTCCATTACCCTTTACACTAGGTGTGTGTAGCAACTAGCCTATCTAGTATCTGCTATGCTCACATGCAAAATCATAGGAGCAATGGCTTGTTTTAAATTGATGAGGAAATAGGAACACTTTGAGTTATAGTCATGAATGTTATGTAAGTCATTAAAGGATAGTTCCACTATTTTACAACTTGATGTTTAGATGGTTCTTCAACCTGATAGTATTATTGGCCAAGAATAAATGTTAATCCAGCGATTCCGTTTTTTTAAACGAGCCACTACAAACTTTCAGCTAAACCTTAGCCACCATAAGCAATGTGGGTGACAAACAGAAAGACAGACAGAGACAGATAGACTGTTGGTAAATCAGTGGTGTGTGTGGTGTAAATCAGTTTACTGCAGCTTTACTGCTGAACTCACTGGCCACTGACTTCTCATGTGTTTGGCTCCATCAGGAAACCCTGGGCTGCAGAAGGCAATCATTAGGCCCAAGTGGTCAAGTTTGGTCTCCACATTCAAAACCACAGTTCATGGTTTGTAGTGAATAAAAAAAAACTGCAACACTGAGGGAACACGAGACTTTTGTTTACTTTTTGTACATACGTGTCCGTGTAAATAATGTTTCATCCTGCTCCTTATTTTTAATCAGTAAAAGGCTTAGCGCCCTTTTACATCTCTATACACTGCATCATCTACCATGACCATATTTCACCGTTTGGATCATTTCACTTTTATATTGTATATGTTTGATCATCTTCACTTTTATATTGTAATTCATTGTTTGATCATTTCACTTTTATATTGTGCGTAACTTCTTCAAGACAAATGTCATTTATCAAACAAAGTGGAGGGTGTAGGACTGTAAAAGTTACAATTTTTCAATTCAGATGGTCATCTCTCCTAGTCATGGCTCTATGTACTACTGTGCGCCTCCCATAGTCTGTTCTGTTTAGGTTAGTGTGTAGTCAAGGCTTTGTCATTAAAATTATATTGTGCCTATTTTTTAGATCTGCCAACCTGCTCGGTGGGTGACAGGTAACCAGGTAACCGTCTTTCCACCAAGCTGTTCCAGGCCTGGAGTGGCACGCTGGAACTTCCAGAGGCTTGTAGACCTGAAGCAGTGTGATGTGGTCCAGGTAATTATCAAACACACGTATACACACTCACTCACTAGGTTTTGTTGTATAATTATTTTAACTTAAGAAAATTGTTCCTCTCTGTCGTCTGCTCCTACATCTGCTACACCGGCCACAACAGGTGATACAGATAATTATCACATGAATGTATACACACATGCACACTCGGGGCTCTATTCAATCACATCCGCTTTAGCCGACCTCCACATAGCGGTTGTTTTGGCGGTGTCTGAGGTGGAACTGTATTAGAGCTGGCAAATTAACAAGCGGCTCCTGGCATTATACCTTAAGCGGACATTGCCATTGGCTGCACGGAGTCGCATTAACAGAAATCTCATGCAGCCCTATTTACAAGTTAGAACAGTGGAATTTAAGATGTAATCTACACCCCAATTAGGCTGATAGAAATCCTCATTATTTAGTTTGAATTTGAGCGTCATTATTTCTATTGCTACACTTTGTCGTTCTGAACTTGTAACGCGAGTAGGACGGGTGTGGGTTTGTGACAATGATCAAGAGCTGCTTCTTACCAAGTTGACAGATCCAACGCAGTTACCCCTCAGACACCACCAAAACATCAGCTATGCGGGTGTCGGCTATCGCCGGTTAACGCTTGATCTGATTGAATCTAGGCCTTACACTCGTTCAGTCTATTTAGTTGTATGATTATTGTCAGTTAAGAAAATTGTGCCTCTCTATTTTAGATCTGCCACGCCCAGCAGTTCAGCTGCAGTCACAGCAGTCTTCTGCTGTGGTAGTTAATTTACCGGCTGCACCAATGCCTACTACACTGGCCGTGAAAGGAGAAACTTTTGGGTATTCCCAGATGGAAACAGGTAATTCAGAATTATATTGCATATGCTCACCCACACCAACAGATGTACACACAGACATGTTGTTGGGCTGTATACTTACTGTCACTTTGTGCATCTCTCTTTCAGTTCTGCCATGCACTCCACCACTGCCTGACAGCCTCACCCAGAAGTGCATACACGGGGCCTATCAGAGATGGGTGGCTGACAAGGAAAAATAAAACATGCACGCACACACATTATCCACAATGTAAATAAGTTGTAATTACTTGTTTAATGTTTGCTCCATTTTATTTTAGGATTGGAGTTTTACTCCTTCATATCCATCCTCAATATCTACATAATTACTCAAACTATCTATCAAATCAAAGTGTGATTGATAATATTGTAAAAGACTATGGCTTAATGTGTACAGTTTGAGGAAATTCTGAGTGCTTTTTTCTGAGTTGTTAAACATGCATTCCTCTCACACACAGACATTAGACTCAATGTAAATCAGTTGTAATAACTTGTTTATTTTATGTATGGTGAATTTTGTTTGATGAAAATATCTGCAATAAAGTACATTCACAGTTAAAGCCATGTCTATTTCTCAGAATACAATGTGTGGCCAGAAGGAAGTCGGCAGACCTGCAACCCTTGGACTGTGCAGGTTTTGTCATCTGGAGATTGGGAGGAAGAGTGTAGTTTAAAGGTTAATCATTAATATTCTATAATGATTACATATTAGAATAATACATAATAGAGTGTCCAGTAGTTACTGTATTGTGATTGTTTAGTGTTTTATTTACTTAATCCTTCCCAAGGAGGGAACCATGTCTCAAAAGCAGCAGAAAAGGTAAAATAAGGTCACCAAAATGTTCGTTACAGCTATACACGACTGGCCCCTTGTGGGTAGCCAGCACTTCTGCTTCAAAACAAGCCTTTATGCTTTTTGTTGTATTTAACCTTTATTTAACTAGGCAAGTCAGTTAAGAACAAATTCTTATTTACAATGACTGCCAAACCCGGACGACGCTGTGCCAGTTCTGCGCCGCCCTATGGGACTCCCAATCACGGCCGGTTGTGATACAGCCTGCACCAGTTAATGATAACGTTAGTATGATCTAATGTACTGTGAAGGTATCCCATATTGCATAATCCTGGGACTTAATTTAAAACCGGAAACTAGAGAGACCTAGCCAAGAAGGGGGCTCTGGTACAAAAACAAAGGTATAACATTTAAGTACAAGGAGTAAAAATACCATATCTGTTGCACAAAAGGCACCATATTCCCTAGCGCACTACTTTTGAACAGAGCCCTACAGACCCCACTCATGAAAAATACTAGTGAATTACTACACGGAACCTATTTGAGCAGTAGTGACTATGTAGTGAAAGTGTAGTTTATGCACTACTCAAGATACACAAGTAGAGTTTTTTGTAGTGTTCAGTAGGAAAACAGTAGTGTTTCCAGTAGTAATCAGGTAGAGATTTTTAATACTTGGTACTACACTAGAGCCAGACTACCGGCTTTTCGCGACTACAGAAGAAGTCAAAACAGGAAGTAGTAGTAGTTAGCTAGCAAAAATCTTCCATCCTTTGTAGTCCTCTCTTTCATAGCCCTGTAGGTTTTTAGGATATACCCAAAAGCTCAGTAGTTACACAGTAGTCATTAAGGGAGAATGGAAATAAATTGGAAATACATAGTGTTCACCAGTAGTGAAGCATCCCAATGTATCACTCATTACTACTTAAATTACTACATAAATCACTACCGGTTTATTACACATCTCAATAGCAATCAAGTAGTAAAACCAGTAGGTTTTGTGTAGATCTTGTGTAGTAGTGATGAGTAGTAATTCAGTAGTACTTTTTCATGAGGGAAATGTACTACATAGGGAATAGGATGCCATTTGGGACACAACCCTTGAGTAAACAGACCAGGTGGATGTTTGGGTTGTTAGAGGCCGGAGGTTAAATTCAGAGGACATTGTCTCGTAATTGTTATCTAATCCTGTAACTTAATTTAGAGTCTCACATAAAATAGCTGTTGTGTATTTTGTGGTCTTGATGCATGGTGCGCCTAATATGCCAACTGGGTTTTGAACCCAGGTTGTCTGTGCACCAGAAGACAGTGTTAGGCCGCTAAACTAATGCAAGCTAAAGCCTGGGCATTAGTTTGTGGAGTTAATACTAGTCTCAGGCAAGTTTACTCATCACATAAGCATGATGGGGCAACGCACTGGGCAATGCCACTGTTTGTTTGACTTCCATGAGTGCAGGTTTTCCATTTCCAGTTTCAATGCCATTGAAGGCATATATTCCCCTCAGAAAATGTATTGTTTTAGAAGACTTTATTTCAATGTGCCTATCCAATATGCATCAGTTAAGATATCCGTCACAGTGAGTTAGTTAGCAGACATGGTCTAGACCTGAAATGCAATCTCCAAATGAATGAATGTTAAATCTATTCAGTTCTTACATCTATTATAGACCTGGCCAATCAAGTGTGACCTGTGACTGCAGTGTAATCAATTAAAAAAACAAGCCGACCTGGAAACCTTAGTTTAGCATAATCAGTTTAACTCAATGGGGAAGCTTCTAGTCTCTGGGAATTAAATAAACATTTGGGGAACTGATGATCTGCTTGCAAATGGGCACACAGTCCCCATTTTACAGGAGTATTTTTTTTTTCTTTGAGCCACTTTCCCATGATCATACCTTTAGCTTTTAATGAGAGCTCATCCGCGGTAGTCCCAATCTGAAACATTTGGCATGCTACTCAACCCAATTATTTGGTAAAGACCTTTAGAGTCTGTTAATCTGTAAACAAACATAGCAAGCCATTCATAGAACCCAACCAGGAAGCGAGCATATATCTAGTTCCATACCCTTTACACTAGGTGTGTGTAGCAACTAGCCTATCTAGTATCTGCTATGCTCACATGCAAATCATAGAGCAATGGCTTGTATTTAAATGATGAGGAAATAGGAACACTTTGAGTTATATCATAATGTTATGTAAGTCATTAAAGGATAGTTCACTATTTTACAACTTGATGTTAGATGGTTCTTCAACCTGATAGTAGTCTATTGGCCAAGAATAAATGTAATCCAGGATTCCGTTTTTTAAACAGCCACTACAAACTTCAGCTAACCTTAGCCACCATAAGCAATGTGGTGACAAACAGAAAGACAGACAGAGACAGATAGACTGTGTAAATCAGTGGTGTGTGTGGTGTAAATCAGTTACTGCAGCTTTACTGCTGAACTCACTGGCACTTGACTTCTCCATGTGTTTGGTCCATCAGGGAAACCCTGGGCTGCAGAAGGGCAATCATTAGCCAAGTGTCAAGTTTGGTCTCCACATTCAAAACCACAGTTCATGGTTTGGTAGTGAAAAAAAAACTGCAACACTGAGGAAACAACGAGACTTTTTGTTTACTTTTTGTACATACGTGTCCGTGTAAATAATGTTTCATCTGCTCCTGATTTTTAATCAGTAAAAGGCTTAGCGGCCTTTTACATCTCTATACACTGCCATCATCACATGACCATATTTCACCGTTTGATCATTTCACTTTTATATTGTATATTGTTTGATCATTTCACTTTTATATTGTATATTGTTTGATCATTTCACTTTTATATTGTCGTAACTTCTTCAAGACAAATGTCATTTATCAAAACAAAGTGGAGGGGTGTTAGGGATGTAAAATAGTACAATTTTCAATTCAGATGGTCAGGTTTATCCATGCAATGTCATGGATAAAGATAGCGCAGAAAGTAACAGACCAACAAAAATAAGAAACATTCCACGTGTGAGTATATATGGTGTGATGTACTCAGTGATGTAGTCAAGTCACTTAACAGTCAAGTCCCAAGTCCGCAATATCTGATTGCCACATCTCCTTTGCAACACATCTCCTTTGCATAGAGTTGATCAGGCTGTTGATTGTGGCCTGTGGAATGTAGACCCACTCCTCTACAATGGCTGTGCGAAGTTACTGGCGGGAACTGGAACATGCTGTCGTACACGTTGATCCAGAGCATACCAAACATGCTAAAATGGGTAACATGTTTGGTGAGTATGCAAGCCATGGAAGAACTAGGATATTGTGTACAGCTTCCAGGAATTGTGTACAGATCCTTGCGACATGGGGCCATGCATTATCATGCTGAAACATGAGGTGATGGCGGCGGATGAATAGCACGACATTGGGCCTCAGGATCTCATCAAGATATCTCTGTGCATTGAAATTGCCAACGATAAAATGAAATTGTATTTGTTGCTCGTAGCTTATGCCTGCCCATACCATAACCCCACCGCCACCATGGGGCACTCTGTTCACAACGTTGACATCAGCAAACCGCTTGCCCATACCACGCCATACACGCTGTCTGCCCGGTACAGTTGAAACCGGGATTAATCCGTGAAGAGCAAACTTCTAGAGTAGGAGAGGATGAGTGATATATAATGAGAAGGATGGATGATATTGTTCTCCCCTAAGTGGAGAGCTGAACAGACATGGGGTACATGATGTAGATTAAGAAATGGAGGAAACTACACTCTACCGTATCTGGATAAAGACTTTTCAAATCAGCGCAGATTACAGAAATCAAATAGGGGCTGTATCCCAAATGGCATGCTATTCCCTATGAAGTGCACTACTTTTGACCAGAATCAATATGGCTCTGGTCGTAAGTAGTGCACTATATACAGATGTAGGATCTTAATTTGATCACTCTTTTGTTGTGGAGAATTTTCCTATACAGCAGGAATTGCAAACTTGCAGTGTGTTCAAGGTTTAAAAAGGCTTTTAAATGTTGACATTTCCACTTTAAAATGTCAGACTTTATTGCCCTAACAAAAAATTATCCATGAATTGTAATTCACATTTCCTGTTACTGCAGGATTATTTTCCTGCTATTGCAAACTAGCTCAAATTAAGATCCTACATCTGTAGGGAATAGAGTGTCATTTGGGACACAGCCAGGGAGAGTAAATAACTTTACATTATTGAGATCTCTCTCTGTCAAGACAGTCCTCCATGTCACTTTGAACTTGTCTTACAGCTGTGCCAAACTTTGGGGAGCCCCCGGCTTTAGCCTTGTTTGGGTAGCTTTGATTCGAGTTTGGGTACAGCAGCTTTACTTTAGGCTTCTCTGCTAGATTTGGCTACAGTCGTGTTACGTGCCTCCACCCACCATTAAGCCCCTGAAAATGTATGTCTCTGTCTACTCAGTACTGTGTACTCTAAGCTTTAGCCTGGTGCCTGGCAAGTTCCAGGTGGCAGTTTACTGGGAGACTGGACACGCAAACTGCACAACCCATGCTGTGAGCAGTGTCACATCCACTACTAACAGGGGGTCATACTGGGACTTGTGTGTGTGTAGCTACAGTACATTGAGGGAGCAGTGGCGGTGGCTTGCTGGGTGAGACTTACAAGGCTCTCAGCCACCCCGGCTAATAGGATTGGGCTGGGTGCCAAAGAGCAGACAGAAGACCGATTCAAAGGTCAGGGGTCACAGGGAAACTTAAATATGAAGCAGCGGGATGCCAAGGCCAAGCAGAGAGAGAAAGGTGGGGGGAGGTTGGGTTTTCTGCATCAAGTTTTGTTGATCTGGTTGAAAGGGATTTGATCAGAGCCCCCATTCTTGCCAGGGTTGGGATTTGGGTGAGCAGGTAATTCGTAGGGAAACACGCAGTATTTGAGATCATGAAATTGTTGCCCCAGCCTTAATCTGAATGTTTTTGGTCTTTTGACCTGTTGGTAGTGTGAAGGCAACAGTGTAAATAGCATCAAAACAAGCAGATATCAGGTCATTTTGAGCAAACACACAGCTTAGCAAATCTATTACATGGAGTTTATACCTAGAAATGTCTGCCTCATGGCTCTGGTCCATCCCCACAGACTTACCACAAGGTCAATGAAGGACCCCAAGAGTGTATTAGGTTGTAGTGTGTATGAGCCTGTGTTCACAATGGAACCAATGGAATAGTTCACCACCACCACATGTGGCACTGCTGAATGGCTCAATCAAAAGTAAGTATTCTAAGTATTTGAAAGAAAATAAATACTATTCGGACCCAGGTTTGATCTCCACCATACAGCGCTACACTGATGTGTCATATGTCATCATGTTATGTCATAAGTCATGTCATATATCATCATGTTATGTATGGATTACATAAGGCTAATCTGTGATCCATCATGCCATTGTTTGCAGTAGCTTTATGATGGGACTACTCATTAATGAAGCTGATCTGAGATCTGTCATTCCTGTGTTTTTCCCATAGCCTAATGTTGATACTCCTCAGTAAACATGCCCTGAGGAGTGTGTTTTCATTATACTTAGTAGTAGAGAGAGAGAATTATTTATTTAAGCTTTTATTTCTTTCATCACATTCCCAGTGGGTCAGAAGTTTACATACACTCAATGAGTATTTGGAAGCATTGCCTTTAAATTGTTTAACTTGGGTCAAACGTTTTGGGTAGCCTTCCACAAGCTTCCCACAATAAGTTGGGTGAACTTTGGCCCATTCCTCCTGACAGAGCTGGTGTAACTGAGTCAGGTTTGTAGGCCTCCTTGCTCGCACACGCTTTTTCAGATCTGCCCACAATATTTTATATGGGTGAAGGTCAGGGCTTTTGTGATGGCCACCAATACCTTGACTTTGTTGTCCTTAAGCCATTTTGCACACTTTGGAAGTATGCTTGGGGTCATTGTCCATTTGGAAGATAATTTGCGACCAAGCTTTAACTTCGCTGACTGATGTCTTGGAGTGTTGGGCTTATCAATATATCCACATAATTTTCTTTCATCATGAAGCCATCTATTTTGTGAAGTGCACCAGTCTCTCCTGCAGCAAAGCACCCCCACAACATGATGCTGCCACCCCCATGCTTCACGGTTGGAATGGTGTTCTTCGGCTTGCAAGCATCCCTCTTTTTCCTCCAAACATAACAATGGTCATTATGGCCAAAGAGTTCTATTTTTGTTTCATCAGACCAGAGGACATTTCTTCAAAAAGTATGATTTTTGTCCCCATGTGCAGATGCAAACCGTAGTCTGGCTTTTTTATGGCGGTTTTGGAGCAGTGGCTTCTTCCTTGCAGAGCGGCCTTTCAGGTTWTGTCGATATAGGACTCGTTTCAATGTGGATATAGATATTTTTGTACCTGTTTCCTCCAGCATCTTCACAAGGTCCTTTGCTGTTGTTCTGGGATTGATTTGCACTTTTCGCACCAAAGTACGTTCATCTCTAGGAAGCAGAAGGCGTCTCATTCCTGGTCCTCAGAGCCTCAAAAGGTTCTACAGCTGCACCATCGAGAGCATCCTGACGGGTTGCATCACTGCCTGGTATGGCAACTGCTCAGCCTCCGACCGCAAGGCACTACAGAGGGTAGTGCATATGGCCCAGTACATCACTGGGGCCAAGCTTCCTGCCATCCAGGACCTCTATACCTGGTGGTGTCAGAGAAAAGCCCTAAAAATTGTCAATGACTCCAGCCACCCTAGTCATAGACTGTTCTCTTTGCTATCGCATGGCAAGCGGTACCGGAGCGCCAAGTCTAGGTCCAAGAAGCTTCTAAACAGCTTCTACCCCCAAGCCATAAGACTCCTGAACATGACTAATGGCTAACCAGACTATTTGCATTGCCCCCCCTCTTTTACGCTGCTACTCTCTGTTTATTATCTATGCAGTCACTTTAATATCTACATGTACATATTACCTCGACTAACCGGTGCCCTCACACATTGACTCTGTACCAGTACCCCCTGTATATAGCCTCGCTACTGTTATGTTCCCCAGTTTCTGTGTTSTTGTGGGTTTGTATGTGTGTGTGTATTTCAGGAAATGGAATCCTGGATTCCTCAAGCAGCTGATTGGTAGGCCCTATCGATGATTGGAGCTTTGAACCCTCCCTCTCGTCAGGGGAAACAGCTGTCTTCAATTACCAACTCCTTCTCCAGCTCGATAAAAGCCAGTGTTCCTTTTTCAGGAGGAGAGAGCTTCTTTGATGTCTTGTATAGGTTGGTAGTCCATGAAAGTGTTTGTTGAAAGTATTTTGTAGCTGCTACTCCTGAGGTATGTGTATGCCAATACAATAATTATTCTGTTTTATTTGTTCCCTGGGGGGAAGGGGAACGCACCTTGGGAGTGTTTAGGCAAGAGGCCTGTTGGCATACATATCCTGTAGTATTTACTCTGTCTATACACACTAGGTAAGACCTAGGCGGATCACCCCCTGTATTTTGGTTAGCGCGCCAGGAGGTGCTAAAAGATTAGGTAAGTAGTGGGTAGGCAGGTAAGGTAGGAGAGGGGACTCTAACTTTTACTTTCTTTGCTTTGGTTCCGTCCAGCCCCTTTTCCCCACAATACCGTGTTAGGAATAAAACATTCCCTGTAAACGGTAATTTTCTCTGCCTCTGTCGTCCTTCTCCTGCACCTACAATCACATACCTTTTTCACTCCAATGGGAGTTGAGTTGTAGCAGGGTGTTGCGTTCCCTCCGCCAAGAGGCGTACRTAAGTTATTTTACTGCTGCTCTTAAATTAGTTATAAGGGCACAGGGCGAGACCCAGATTCAGACACGGAAGGCAGATGGTTTGAGTCTCTGATATTTATTATAATCCAAGGGGCAGGCAAGCGATAGTYGTGGACAGGCAAAAGAGCATAAGGTCAGAGTCCAGGAGGTACAGAGTGGCAGAAGGGTCAGGCAGGGTCAGAGTCAAGGCAGGCAAAGGTCAAAACCAGGAGGACAAGCAAAAACAGAGAATAGGAAAAAGCAAGATCACTGAATAACACACTGGTTGACTTGACAAGATGAACTGGCAACAGACAAACAGGAAACACCGGAATAAGTACCCAGGGACTAATGGGGAAAACAGGTGACACCAGGAGGTGGGTGGAGACRATCACAAATACAGGTGAAACAGATCAGGGCGTGACAATTTGTTACTTTTATTTATTTTTTTGTATTTTTTTATCTATTTGTAATATATATTGACACTACCGGTCAAAAGTTTTAGAACACCTACTCATTCAAGGGTTTTTCTTTATTTTTACTATTTTCTACATTGTAGAATAATAGTGAAGACATCAAAACTATGAAATAACACATATGGAATCACGTAGTAACCTGGTCCTGGGCCTGACTGGACCTGATTGGAGTCTACCTATGGAAAACTCAATTAATTGGACATGATTTGGAAAGGCACACACCTGTCTATATAAGGTCACACAGTTAACAGTGCATGTCAGAGTAAAAACAAAGCCATGAGGTTGAAGGAATTGTCCTTATAGCGCCGAGACAAGATTGTGTAGGCATTGAAGGTCCCCAAGAACACAGTGGCCACCATCATTCTTAAATGGAAGAAGTATGGAACCACCAAGACTCTTCCAAGAGCTGGCCGTCTGGCCAAACTAAGCGAACATGGGAGAAGGGCCTTTGTGAGGGAGGTGACCAAGAACCTGATGGTCACGCTGACAGAGCTCCATAGTTCCTCTGTGGAGATGGGAGAACCTTCCAGAAGGACAACTATCTCTGGTGGAGTGCTGCAATCAGGCCTTTATGGTAGAGTGGCCAGACGGTTAGAGTGTTGGAGTGTGCCCCTGACTATTCTTAAATAAATAAACAAGAAAATTGTGCCGTTTGGTTTGCTTAATATAAGGAATTTGAAATTATWTATTCTTTCACTTTTTATACTTAAGTATATTTTTGAAATTACATTTACTTTTGATACTTAAGTATATTTTAAACCAAATTATTTTAGATTTTCACTCAAGTATTTTACTGGGTGACTTTCACTTTATTTGAGTCATTTTCTGTGAAGGTATCTTTACTGTTACTCAAGTATGACAATTGGGTACTTTTTACACAACTGTCTAAAGGACTTTCAAACCAAGAGGAATCAGATTCTCTGGTCTGATGAAACCAAGATTGAACTCTTTGKCCAGAATGCCAAGCATCACGTCTGAAGGAAACCTGGCACCATCCCTACGATGAACCATGGTGGTGGCAGCATCATGCTCTGGGGCTGTTTTTCAGCGGCAGGGATGGGTGACTAGTCATGATTGAGGGAAAGATGAACGGAGCATAGTACAGAGAGATCCTTAATGAAAACCTGCTCCAGAGCACTCAGGATCTCAGACTGGGATGAAGGTTCACCTTCCAACAGGACAACAACCCTAAGCACACAGCCAAGAGAATGCAGGAGTGGCTTCGGGACAAGTCTCTGAATGTCCTTGAGTGGCCCAGCCAGAGCCTGGACTTGAACCCTATCTAACATCTCTGGAAAGACCTGAAAATAGCTGTGCAGCGACGCTTCCCATTCAACCTGACAGAGCTTGAGAGGATCTGCAGAGAAGAATGAGAGAAACTCCCCAAATACAGGTGTGCCAAGTTTGTAGCGTCATACCCAAGACTCGAGGCTGTAATCGCTGCCAAAGGTGCTTCAACAAAGTACTGAGTAAAGGGTCTTAATACTTATTTAAATGTGATATTTCATTTTTGTTTTTACAAACTGTTTTTGCTTTGTCATTATGGGGTATTGTGTGTAGATTGATGGAGAAAACAATAATTTAATCAATTTTAGAATAAGATTGTAATGTAACAAAATGTGAAAAATACTTTCCAAATGCACGGTATGTACATATAGTTAGGGGTAAATTGACTAGGCAACATGAGAGATAATAAACAATAGCAGCAGTGTATGTGATGAGTCAAAATAGTTCAATGCAGATAGTCCGGGKAGCTATTTAGCAGTCTTATGGCTTGGGGGTAGATACAGGCTGTTTCCCATCCTACCAATCCTCGACTTCGGCGATGTCATTTACAAAATAGCCTCCAATACCCTACTCAATAAATTGGATGCAGTCTTTCACAGTGCCATCCGTTTTGTCACCAAAGCCCCATACACTACCCACCACTGCGACCTGTACGCTCTCGTTGGCTGGCCCTCGCTTCATACTCGTCGCCAAACCCACTGGCTCCAGGTCATCTACAAGACCCTGCTAGGTAAAGYCYCCCCTTATCTCAGCTCGCTGGTCACCATAGCAGCACCYACCTGTAGCACGCGCTCCAGCAGGTATATCTCTCTGGTCACCCCCAAAACCAATTCTTCCTTTGGCCGCCTCTCCTTCCAGTTCTCTGCTGCCAATGACTGGAACGAACTACAAAAATCTCTGAAACTGGAAACACTTATCTCCCTCACTAGCTTCAAGCACCAGCTGTCAGAGCAGCTCACAGATTACTGCACCTGTACATAGCCCATTTATAATTTAGCCCAAACAACTACCTCTTTCCCTATTGTATTTATTTATTTTGCTCCTTTGCACCCCATTATTTCTATCTCTACTTTGCGCATTCTTCCACTGCAAATGAACCATTCCAGTGTTTTACTTGCTATATTGTATTTACTTCGCCACCATGGCCTTTTTTGTTGTTGTTTTTTTGCCTTCACCTCCCTTATCTCACCTCACTTGCTCACATTGTATATAGACTTATTTTTCTACTGTATTATTGACTGTATGTTTGTTTTACTCCATGTGTAACTCTTGTGTTGTTGTATGTGTCAAACTGCTTTGCTTTATCTTGGCCAGGTCGCAATTGTAAATGAGAACTTGTTCTCAACTTGCCTACCTGGTTAAATAAAGGTGAAAAAAAAWATATATATATTGTAAGTTGAAAGCCTGAAAAGGCAGATGGCAGATGGTGGATGTGTATTCTTTAGTTAATGGTCTGGAACTGTTTGGAAAACTCTGATTTAGTGGTGGAGTTAATATGACCAGATGTTGGGAGATGGAGAGAATTTGAAGGACCCTTGAAGGGACCCACAGGAAGCTTAATTTGATGGGCCAAATGTCACTGTCACTCTGCGGTCGTGATGTGGTCCTTTTGTGGAGGTCAGCGCTTTTTGACTACATTCGGTCGTGTGGTTGAACATCCGGTTGGGCACCAGGGTCAAAAGAAAACCAAGGCAGCTGGGGTTGTGGGGGTTCTATTTGTGTTTCAGTGTTCCTCTCAGCTGGGTGCGTAGGTGAGAGCAAAAGAGAATGAGACTGAGAAAGGGTTCGGTTATTTTGGTTGTAATTTTTGTGTGTGTGTRTATGCAGCAGCGGTAAACAATTATGTTTTCCCATATCCTCCAGATGCTGTTAAATGATCAGATGAAACACACTCCACCAGCGGTCATACAACACACTTTGAACACACTCTCTCAAAGAAGACTGAAGGCACCCTTTCTTCTATTTTCTTTATCCATCCTTTCTTTCCTGCTGTAGTTTGAAACAAATATGTCCATAAACAGGGCCTGTGAGACTGGAACAGAACAGTAGCTCAGTGGGGGTACGGAACACTTTGTACTTGATATGATGACAGGCGTTGCATAAGACTTCATGTCTGCCTGGCTGCTGAGCTCCAGTCATCTAGTACTGCACGTGTGTGTGTGTGTGAGAGACCCTTCCTGGCTGCCTTATTAAGCCCTGTCCGACACTGTAACCAGGAAGGAAGTCATTTGCTGAACATGAGCTTCCTATGGTCTCCTTCTAAAAGGGAAAATGTTTGCAGGCAGCAGGAAAAGGCAACGATACTCAAAAGCCCGAGAATATCCCGATGGGAGTTATGGGGATGCAAATGTGCTGGTATCTTCTAAATGGAGAGAGGACATGGTCTCTGTTATGTGTTTTTTCATAGTGGCGTGTTGTTTGTCCCATCAAGCGTACCTAGGAGGGATAGAGCCTCCACAGGGACAATAGAGCTGAGTACTCTGTGCACTATGGTTGAGAACTGGAGCAGTTGGCCTATTGATGTGAGAGTGTTGTGGTGTGTGTGAGAGTGAGTGAGTAAGTGATAGAGAACCCTCTAGAACCCCCTCTGGAGAACCCTCTCTCTGGCTKCCCTATTAAGCCCTGAGTCCGACACGAATCCGGAAGGAAGTTATTTGCTGAATGAGTTTTCTATGGTCTCCTAAACAGGATACATTTTTCAAGCAGCAGAAAAAGGCAGAAATACTCAGACGCCTGGAATATCCTGATGGGAGGGAGGGTTCTCTCTTTTCGTTTCAACCCATTACATGAGTTTGTCCATTGAGTCCCAAATGCCACCTTATTTCCTACATAGTGCACTWCTTTTTGACCAGAGCCCAATGGGCCATAGTTGGTGATACTGACTAATACAATTAAAATTCTCTTTAGAGCATCACAATCAGTTTTTATGAAGTATGTACAATGGAAGACATGTTCAATCTGTGCTATCTCAATATAGTTCACACTTCAATCTTCGAGTAAGAAACAGTAGATATACACTAAAAGTGAGCGCACTGTTGAATATATATACACTATATGTTTCCAGTGACAAAAAAAGCATCAAAAGTAGGTAAAGAGATATACAAAGAGCAAAATAGTTTCCTTTCTTCAAAAACTTAAAATATATATCAACACAATGTGTACATTTGGTTACAAACTAAGTTAATGTGTTTCACTATTGAATATGCCATATGGGTAAAGTGTTGTCAACAAGGCAAAGATAATTAATATACCGAAGGTAATTCTCTTTTTAAATATTATAGACTTATTCACAAGTAAATGTGAGGGGGTAAAGGCATACATTGCAATCCAAAAACATATCATTTTCAAAAATATTTTCTTTACATTGTTTAGTAATTTCATTGCAACATGACTAAATTTATCTTCACTATCCACATCCTATTTCAGATAAACTCTTATGTACATAATCTACACAAAAAAGCCTTTGCAGAGAAAATACTTCATAAGTGTAGTACATATTAAATAATACAGTTTGATAAATGTCTCCCCCTCCCACTTAATTTTCAATTGTCGTTTCTACTACATCAAGTGCTCTACTACATTCAGATGTGTCGCTAGTGTGTTACAATCTAATGAGTTGTGAGAAATGTGTGAGAAAACTGGGTAGTATTCATTAGGGCACCAAACATTTATAAGTCCAAGTAGTCCAAGTAGTCTTCCCTTGTTTCAGTTCATTTTCATCCGTTTGGTGCCTAATGAACAGGACCCTGGCACTATGTACTCCTCGTGCTTACACCAGCAGTGACTGTGGCAATCCCCATGACTCCAAATCGTGTGGTTCTACCCCCAAAACTAAATCATTGAGATGTTCTATCATGTAATCAGGTTACAGCTAGGGATTATGGGTAATGCATTGCAAATACAGTAAATGCCTGGGTTAGTTTAAGTTCTGACTACTACTAGGAAGTACACAGACCAACATCTTTGCATCCTTACTACATTAATGTACTTTAATATGTATTTCTCACCTCATAACTGGAACTAGTAATAAATGCTCTTAAATAGTATCATATAGCATGAAATTAGAATTAAGAAAATACTTTAATATCAGAAGAATAAATCAGATTGTCTTTGTTGTGCCTTACAAATACAACCACATTAAAGACAGTAAGGCTTTGGGTTGGTCTTTATGAAACATTACAAAATAAATACAACCTAAATATATCTATACATTACTCAGTATGCGGCCTTGCTCTTTCTGAGGTAGGGATTGGATTATTTTAAATGGTTTGCTAGTGAATGTGTTACTGAAACTATCATGGTGTCTGTTTTTACACACACACACTTCGACCCATCCATACTCATGTAAGTAAATAAATAATATATGCGTGCTGTGTGTGTGTGTGTGTTGGGGGGKKTATTGACTAATATTTTGAGGAGGGTGTAAGTACATGTACTGTGCCTTACATGTCTTGTCTTGTGGGTCAACAGACAGGCTACTCACAGTCCATGAGACAAAACCAAAAACCAGAGGGAAAATTCAAAACAGATAAATAGAGCCAGAAATATAGCCTCTAGACACATACAGAGGTCCCCCATATACAGGAGCCTCTGGCCTCATCTCCTTTTTAGTACAGAGTCTCTGGGACAGCACCAGTGTTAGGATTCCCGTCTATGGGCAAGGGAGTTAGCCATGGTGGGGGTGTTTGTTGGGTCACATGAGGCACAGCCTTACTTCTCGAGTTAATTTACAGCAGCAGGTTGTCTCGGCCACCCCCAATGTATGACTGTCCATCTCAGAGCATGGATGATGAGGGCTTGGATCATCCACTGTCCTGTTCAGTCTTGGGGGGGGGGGGGGGGGGGTTAAGAAAGAAAGAAAGAAAGAAAGAAAGAGAAGAGCATGTTAAGTATCATTGCATTACATGGCGCTTTGAGTCAATACAGACTGCAATTAGCTTAGAAATTCTTGGATTTCTTAGAAATCTCTTATATTTCCTATGTCAGTCAAGCTACCTCAAATTAGGGTTCTTGGTTTCCACTGCTACCACAAACAACTCTTATAGACAAAAAATCCCATGCTTATATCTGACATCTGGAGAGAGATAGATGTAAAACAGCTTCCTGTAACCATTCATTCCATCCTCGGAGAGATTCAAATTTTCAGCCTGTTTGTGTGTCACAACAACACACTCCGAATTATAGATGTAGGATCTTAATTTGATCAGTCTGTTGTTGCTGAGAAATTTCCTGCGCAACTATAATCCACATTTCCTGTTACTGCAGGATTATTCTCCTGCTGTAGCAAACTGGCTCAAATTAAGATCCTATATCTGTAGCTGTTTGGGAAAAAAAGCTAAACAACCGGAACAGCAAGTGTGCGTCGCACCGCTCTCGCGCACACACGCACACACTCTCGACTAGAGGGAGTCCAACCACAACTGATTTGATTGTGCCGGGTTCAAACTTTCTGCGCTGTGTTACAAAAAAAACACAGCGAGTGGCTGTGTGACTTGCACCCATTGTCTCCCTCTCTCCTCCCTGCTGGAGCGACCACCACATAACATCAACAGTGTTTATCGCTCTGTCCGTGTTGCTGAAGCTGCAATATAACTACCAGCCATTGGTGACTGAAAAAGTCTGTTACCGAAATCCCTCATTTGTTTAGGAAAAACATTCCCTATTCCCTCAACCCTTGCTCTCTTTCCATAACACATGTATGCATCACATGCATGTGACCAATAGGGCCTGACCTATAGCATATCATAATCACATCAATAAATTCAACAAACTCCGAACACCTTAACACATATGACACCAAAATGGAWGCAGAGGACTTGCAGAGGACAAATAAACTCGAAAAATGGGGGAATGTTTAGGTTGCTAAGGAGGTAAAGGGGAAGTCAGACGTTTGGAATAAATTTGACTCGTTATGGAAAATACTGGAGATCAAGAAAAATAAGGTAAGGAGCAAGCACTGCGTGCATATTATGTGTGCCAATTGCCAAACAGGTGCTGTTAGATTACAATATAATTTATCTGACCGTTTGGAAYAATGTAAACAACACTAAATAAATTACAAGCATACCAGAGAGTCTTTTTTGTAAAGCCTTTATTACAGCAAAGTCTAAAACCAGTCGCATTCATTAGTGAATGCAATTTCCAAAATGCATGTTTATTTATTGTTTATGCTAATTATTCAAGAGTCACTTTGCTATTTTATTTTAAAACTAAAGGGTTGATTGCATTTTAAATCATGAATGACTTGTATGCTGTGTGATGACATGAATGAATTAATGATTGATACATTACTGTAGCTTATATACTGTAAGTATTGAAATATAGGCCTAAGTAAGTTATGGTATTAAGACTAAACAGGATGCACTTAGGCCTACAGCTCGATGGTGGTTATACAAGGTTGCTATACTAAGCCAACTAATGATAACGACATTACTTATTATTATAATAATGATTATCATAACAATAAGGAGATCAAGAAAAAGGAGGGTTACTATTATTATAGCTCAGTAGGGCGATGCGCTTGGGACGCTGTCACGCCAARCAAGYAGCAGCAGCTTTGTAGGGGCTGAGGAGGGGGGTTAGGAGTACTGCAGTAGGGGGATAAAGCACCAGCTGTGGAGCTCCTCTATGCCATCTGGGTCTTCCAGAATTGGGCCCGGCGCGCGAATGGGGGCTTAGAGAGCAGAGCAGGAGAGCAGAGTGGCCCTGCAAACCGTATTACAGAGGGCACGGTTGGGGTTGGGGCAGAGGGCCTTGTACCTCACTGCAAAGGCTCTGATATGTTGCTGTTCAGTGATTGAACATCTTATAGACTGCTTATTCACATATAATACACATGTCACTATGGTGGACTTCGGCAGTTTACAATGCCGAAACTGAACTGCAGTGCAGCTAACAACTAAAGCAAATTTGTGAATGGTTTTGGAAGATGGTGTGTTTACGTGAGTCTAAGGCAGAGAGAGAGAGACAGAGACTGAGAGTGTGTATGCACACACCCTTTCATCCCACCTCCATAACGAACAACCTGGACACGGCGGCGGTGTCTAATCCCCAGCCACACACAGTGTGTAATCTCATCTCTAACTCTAACCCTGGCTGCAGCTGCTGAGGATAAATGTAAGGGACCGCTGCCTGGCGACGCCTGCCGCGTGGGTTATCTGGAGCCGGGAACATCCTGGCCTAGTTTTGTCACCGTGTCACAGCGTCTGCACTGCAGCCGCCACCTGCTGGAAACTCTGACGCAGCAGTGCGTGTGTTTGGAGGGGATGTTTGTGTGTGATACTAAACGGAGTGAGAAAGAGAGAAACATGAAAAGAGCGGTAGCACAGAGTAAGCAAAACAAAAAACTACAAGAAAAGGAGAGAAAAGAACACCAAAAGAGGAAAGAGAGAACAGGAAAAGAGCAGGAAAGAGTGAGAGAAAATAAGCCCGCGGAAAAGAGCGGGAGCAGAGCGGGAGACAAATCAAGCGAGGAGAGGGAGGGTCGAACTGCCTCTAATATCTCAATTTCTTTTGAAATGAAAGCAGAGCCTCATTGAGCATGCTCCCTGACTTCTACTCTCGGAACGATAGAGAGAAAGTAAAAGAGGTGGGGAGGGGAGTGTGTTGTGCAAGAACAAAACACGTAACACACACACTTGGCCTGGCCCAGAGCAAAAATAATCTGCATCTGGTGTGCGTGATGTTCCACTATTCTACTGTATTTGGGTGTTCTAAACCAAAAGCAGCACTGACAAATGCTGATGATGATCTTTGATCACATCCGATTCAACACGCAATCTGGAGATGAAGAACAATCGCAGCTCTGATTCGGTCACGGATAGGATGGATATCTGAGAGAGCTGTGCTAGAGTGTGAGCTACTGGCTACGGCTTCATCCCCCCCCCGCTCCACTCCCCGGGTTGATGGACATTAGACTGGCCCCTGGGCTGCACCTGCAGCAGCAACAGAGGCAGCACATGGTGTGCAGTAGGGCTGGGCAATAAATCAATATCAATAATTATCGAGGTAATTACTTCCCTCAATAACAATATAAAACGTTTAGATTAATTTTCGATAATGTCGATATAGAGTAATTAGGTACAGCAGTCCATTTCACCTCTGATGCAGCAGGAACATGCGGAGAAGTGACAATATGCACGTGGAGAGGTATACGCCCACTAAAAACCACTTAGCACCTTAAGTGATGGAGTAGCCACTATTAACCACGAACAATTAGTGATGTAGGTGAAAACAGTGGCAGTGATAGCCATGGAGAAGGAGCAGCTTCCAACAAAGAAATTATTGATAAAAAGGGTTCAACTGTTTCAGTTATTTGGAAGTGGTTTGGCTGTTTGAAGTCCGACAAAGAGCAGAGCAAGTTTCGATGCAAATTGTGCCGTAGACAGGCGGCTACCAAGTCTGGTAATACGACAAACCTTTTTCACCATCTGAAGCAAAATCACTCTTTGGAACATGCAGGAAGTTTGAGTTTGCCTCACGTTATAGATAAATGCCCCTCAAGCACCAGCCAATCTAGGGATGTTTGCCCGAAGCAGTCAACACTGACAGCGTTTATGCCCTACAAGCAAACATAAAAAAGACAAAAACATCACAAATGCTATTATGCATTGCGAAGGACATTCTACCAATTAGCACAGTCTAAAAGGAAGGTTTCAAGAGGCTTATCAATTTAATTGACCCCAGGTACGTGCTCCCTGGCCGCAAACATTTCTCTCACACCGCACTGCCTAAACTCTACGCCCAGTGTAGGCAAAAAGTTGAGTAACAGCTCAAGACAGATATTACGTATTTTGCTACTACTACCGATCTGTGGTCTAGTCGCATGTCCGAGCCTTATATTAGCCTCACTATATTGACAAAGAGTGGAATCTTATAAATAAATGCCTTCAAACATCATACTTTCCCGACGACCACACGGGTGAAGCTATAGCAGAGGGGCTCATTGATGCTCTCGCCTCCTGGGGACTCAGTCAAGACAGACATGTCTGCATTACAACGGATAGTGGTGCGAACGTGGCGAAGGCCGCTCAAATCAACAAATGGACCCGACTGAAATGATTTGGACATCGTCTGCACTTGGCCATTGGTAACCTTGTCAATTATGCATATTGAAGTGATTGGTTAGATGAAAGTAAATGTGCTTTTTTTCCCCAACAACTGATTAAGTTAAATATTACATGTGTACATTACTAAAGGGATTATTGTTATTTAACATTTTATTAAAATCTCTTGATTTCTCTTAGAGAGAATGGGTAGAGACAAACGGGTGGATCGAGCAATTGGAGTGTGTAAGAAAGTGGTAGGTGCCATTTCCTATTCATGGAAAAAGAAGAGCGCCCTGGCAGTTGCTCAAAAAGAACACAACCTACCCCAGCACAAGTTGGTGACAGAGTTGCCTACCAGGTGGGGATCAAGTCAAAAAGGTGGTGCAAAGAGTACTGGAGCAGGAGAAAGCCATTTCACAGGTCTTGTCCAGTGACAAGAAGACCCGGCACTTAGCGCCCACCTATTCAGATATAAATGTTCTTGAGTCCATCAACCAGGCATTGACCCAACTCCTAGAATTCACAGATGCTCTGTCCGGTGAGTCTTATGTCAGTGTGTCTTAGCTGAAGCCAGTACTACACCTGTTCAATACAGAGGTCATGAAACCTGATGATGGTGAAACAGAGCTCACCCAAACCATCAAAACGATAGTCATGGACTATCTGAATGAGAAATATGATGACCTAGCCACAGATGACCTCCTGGACATAGCCTCGTTGGTTCGACCTTCAGTTTAAAACACATTACATCAAAGAGGAGAAGGTGGGCCACATAAAAGCAAGAGCTGTCTGAGAGATGGTCAATGAGGGACATGAAAACCCAAGCCCAGAGAGACGTTGCTGTTGCTTCACCACAACTGCCAGCTAAAAAGAGAAAGTCACTGGGCAGTTTTTTCAAAAAGCCATGCTCCACTACCACAGGTCTTACTGAAATCCAGCTGGTAGAAAAGGAACTCAGCTGCTACCTTCAGTCTCCTGATGCTGACAATGAAAAAAAATCCACTGGACTGGTGGAAGATCCACCCAAAAAACTTTCCCAAAGTCAGCCACCTGGCAAAGCGCTACCTGTGCATTCCTGCGTCCAGCTCCCTCTCAGAATGTGTTTTTAGCACAGGTGGCAACATAGTGACCTGCCATAGGGCAGCTTTAAAGCCAGAGACAGACTTGTCTTTCTTGCTTGTAAGACAACAACTACCCCAACTTCAACTGTGATGTGCCATGAGGCTAACAGTTATAATGCATATTAACTTGCACTATTTTATTTAGTATTTTTTTWATTTCTTACTCATGACTTGTAACGGTTTATTTGTGAGTTCTACTTCTGACAATAAATAAGAAACATTAAAGCCTTTGGTTTGTTCAGGCATTCGAGTCTGAAGCAGATATGAACCTTTAAAACATTATTTGATTAATTATCGTGATAATTATCGTTATTGAATTTAAAAAAATGTATCAATCTATATAGTACTCACCAGTGACTGCTGCTYTTGKTCTGTGTTCCAAATGGCACCCTATTCTCTATGTAGTGCACTACTTTTGACAGGGCCCATTGCACTCTGTCAAAAAGTAGTGTATCATATAGGGTGCAATTTGGGACATAACTACATGTGTGCTACATGCATGTGGTCCATCGGTAATGAGGTGGAGTAGGTGGGGTGGAGGAGGGGACAAAGGTGGGGGTTGACGGGGAGATAGTGGTGCACGGCAGGTGCATTACGCCCCCCCCCCCCCTCATCCCGGATGCAGAGCCATCTGCCACCACTCAAGAAGAGTTTGCAGTTTTCACCGCGCGCCGCTCATAGGAGCACTCACTCCCCTCTCAAGGAGTCCCAAGTGTGTGTCCGCAAGAGTGTGTGTGTGTGTGTGTGTGTGTGTGTGTGTGTGTGTCCGCACACAAAAACACTCTGGGTGTTTACCCTCGTTGCTGCCAGCCATTAGGGCAAAACACCTGACTTCAAATCACAGAGAGTGATGTCAAATGAGAGAGAGAGAGGGATTGAAAAACAAGACAGACTTGATCAGATAAAAGGCCATTAGTCTCCAGAGAGGAAGACATCCCTAAACCTCTGCCTGCCACTTCTACTAATCTCTGAACACCTTGTTCACCAAGGATGAGCGCCCAGGTCATGGGGTTAGCTCAGATTAACACACTCTCAGGTCATTGTGATAGGATATACATTAGCATACATTAGTACACAGAGGTAAACAGAGTTGGTGCCCACGTGCCCTGGCCTGCCGATTAGGCAGAAAGTAAACAAACACAGTGACCGTCCTGTGACCTCTCTATTTATGCAACCAACTGTCGTCTGGATAATCACGCAAAATATCTATCCATCAACAATGTCACCGCCGAGGCCCAAGTCCTTTGACTGATTGACAGTGACGGAGAGAGAAGAGGAAGTTCAGGAGTCTGTCTGAGGGGTGCCGTTTATCCAAAAACAACCCTGTGGTGGCATTCCAGGCAGACGCACATGGTGTCGGAGGCTCTAAATACCTGGGATGGCTGAGTTGGTACTTTGTACCTAGCAAAACTGCCATGTCTCACTCCCTCTCCTCCCACTCATTCATTGTGTGGCTTTGCAGTTAAAGATAAACACCGTATTAGGCCTCTGACTAGCAAGAAGTCACCGAAGATATGTGGACACCTGCTCGTCGAACATCTCATTCCAAGATCATGGGCATTAATATGGAGTTGGTTCCCCTTTTGTTGCTAGAACAGCCTCCACTCTTCTGAGAAGGCTTTCCACTAGATGTTGGAACATTGTTGAGGGGACTTGCTTCCATTCAGCCACAAGAACATTAGTGAGGTCGGGCACTGATGTTGGGAAATTAGGCCTGGCTCACAGTCGGCGTTCCAATTCATCCCAAAGGTGTTCGATGGGGTTGTGCAGGCCAGTTATTTTTCCACATTTTGTTGTGTTATAGCATACATTTAAAAATGATTAAATTGAGATTTTGGGTCACTGGCCTATACCCAATACCCCATAATGACAAAATATAATTGTTTTTGGATATTTTTACAAATTAATAAAAGCTGAAATGTCTTGAGTCAATAAGTATTCATCCTCTTTGTTTCGGCAAAATGTGCATAAGAAGTCACATAATAAGTTGCATGGACTGTGAAATAATAGTGTTTAACATGATTTTTGAATGACTACCTCATCTCTGTACCCCACACATAGAATTATCTGTAAGGCCCCTCAGTCGAGCAGTGAATTTCAAAACATAGATTGAAACACAAAGACCAAGGAGGTTTTCCAAAGCCTCCAACACCCAGTCACTACAAAGATACCTGCGCCCCTCCTAACTTGCCGTAGAGGAAGAAAACTACTCAGGGATTTCACCATGAGGCCAATGGTGACTTTAAAACAGTTAGAGTTTAATGTCTGTGATAGGAGAAAACTGAGGATGGATTGTAGTTACTCCACAATACTAACCTAAATGACAGTGAAAAGAAGGACGCCTGCACAGAATACAAATATTTCAAAGCAGGCATCTTAAAGTAAAACTGCAAAAAAAATAATTGGCAAAGAAATTAACTTTATGTCCTGAATACAAAGTGTTATGTTTGGGGCAACCCATCACAATAGATCCCAGAGTACCACTCTTCATATTTTCAAGAATGGTGGTGGCTTCATAACATTATGGGTATGCTTATCATCAGCATGGACTAGGGAGTTTAGGATAATAATGTATGTTCAGTTGACCCGTCCCTCCCAGCAGCCTCTGCAACACAGACAGGAATTCCGAGCGTGACACCTCGTCATTTCCTGGCATCTAGTAAACAACGAGCTCACTTGTTTTTCTGACCTGCGGCGCAACTAGTGACTAGCCAAATTCAAGAAAGACATTGGCGTGGATGCCGCCTCCAAGGGACCCGCACATGGATRAGGCCTCACACACACAGAGAAACAGTCACATACGCTCTCGCTCTCAAACACACACACAGTGTTTGATAAAAGTGCAAGCAACTAAAAAACCTTCACCTGTCAACAAGTCTCCTGCACCTCAATGTTTACAAGGTACAATGAGCCAAAACACTGACTCCGTGTGCCTTGCCCCTGAGACTGGAACATTGGTTTGTTTATAGCCACCACAGGGACTATTCTGGGCCAGAAAACTGACACCAGGCCAGTCAGATGGACCTATGCCTTGGATGATTTATTGACGCGTGCTTGGGGCTGCAGCATGTTTTATTGCCTGCCTGCCTTTCTGACTGAGGCATGGAAGGAACAGGTGTATAAGGAACTGCCTAGGGCTGACGTGTCATAAAAACACTGACAAGATGTTCTAGCTTGCTTAGGCTGGATCCCTACTTTGAGTACAGCATTCTCACAGCACTTTCCTAAACAGATCTCTGAAGGAGATGCATACAAGCTCTGCAGATGAGTATTTATGAATGAATAACGTGAAAAGTGTTATTATAGTAGATGTACAGTACCAGTCAAAAGTTTGGACACACCTACTCATTCAAGGGTTTGTCTTTATTTTAAACTTTTCTATACATTGTAGAATAATAGTGAGGACATCAAAACTATAAAATAACACATGGATTCATGTAGTAACCAATATATTTTACATTTGAGATTCTTCAAAGTAGCCTTGAGGACAGCTTTGCACACTCTTGGCATTCTCTCAACCAGCTTCATGAGGTAGTCACCTGGAATGCATTTAAATTAAAACATGTGCCTTGTTAATTAAAAGTTCATTTTGTGGAATTTCTTTCTTAATGCGTTTGAGTCAATCAGTTGTGTTGTGATAAGGTAGGGGTGGGTATACAGAAGTTTGCCCTATTTGGTAAAAGACCAAGTCCATATAATGACAAGAACAGCTCAAATAAGCAAAGAGAAACGACAGTCCATCATTACTTTAAGACATGAAGGTCAGTCAATACGGAAAATTAAGAACTTAGAAGTTTCTTCAAGTGCAGTCGCAAAAACCATCAAGCGCTATAATGAAACTGCCTCTCATGAGGACCGCCACAGGAAAGGAAGACCCAGAGTTACCTCTGCTGCAGAGGATACGTTCATAGAGTTAATCTGTCTAGGACTGGGGTTCCGCTAGCGGAACGGGATTCCGCTAGCGAAACCTCTCGCCAACAGCCAATGAAATTGCAGGGCGCCAAATTCAATCAACAGAAATCTCATAATTCAATTTTCTCAAACATACAAGTATTAGACACCATTTTAAAGATAAAATTCTCGTTAATCCAACCACAGTGTCCGATTTCAAAAAAGCTTTTCGGCGAAAGCAGAACATATCATTATGTTAGGTCAGGAATTAGTCACAGAAAGCATACAGCGATTTTCCAACCAAAGAGAGGAGTCACAAAAAGCAGAAATAGATACAATTAATCACTATCCTTTGATATTCGTCATCAGATTACACAATGTTTTGTTCGATCAAGTTCATATTTATATCCAAAAACCTCAGTTTACATTTGGCTTTGCCTCCAAAACATCCCGTGAGTTTGCACAGAGCCACATCAAATCACAGAAATACTCATAATAAAACACTGATAAAAGATACAACTGTTATTCACAGATTTAAAGATATACTTCTCGTTAATGCAACCGCTGTGTCAGATTTWAAAAAAAACTTTACGGAAAAAGCAAACCATGCAATAATCTGAGTACGGCACTCAGAGACCAATACAACCCAAATAGATATCCGCCATGTTGGAGTCAACATAAGTCAGAAATAGCATTATAAATATTCACTTACCTTTGATGATCTTYGTCAAAATGCACTCCCAGGAATCGCAGTTCCACAATAAATGTTTGATTTGTTCCATAAAGTCCATAATTTGTGTCCAAATTACTCCTTTTGGTTCGCGCGTTCAGTACACAATCTAAAGTCACGACGCGCGGGCAGGTCCACGCTGAAGTTCAGACGAAAAGTCATATTACAGTCCGTAGAAACATGTCAAACGAAGTATTTAGGATGTTTTTAACATAAATCTTCAATAATGTTCCAACCGGAGAATTCCTTTGTCTTCAGAAAAGCAATGGAACAGAGCTCGCTCTCACGTGAACGAGCATCACGAGCTCAAGGCATTCTGGCAGACCTCTGACTCATTCCCCTCTCATTCGGCCCCACTTCACAGTAGAAGCATCAAACAAGGTTCTAAAAAATGTTGACATCTAGTGGAAGCCTTAAGGAGTGCAACATGACCCATATCCCACTGTACCTTCAATAGGGAATGAGTTGAAAAACGACCAACCTCAGATTTCCCACTTCCTGTTTGGATTTTTTCTCAGGTTTTTGCCTGCCATATGAGTTCTGTTATACTCACAGACATCATTCAAACAGTTTCTATCCAAATCTACTAATAATATGCATATATTAGCAACTGGGACTGAGTAGCAGGCAGTTTACTCTGGGCAAGCTKTTCATCCAAACGTGAAAATGCTGCCCCCTATCCATAACAAGTTAACTGCACCTCAGATTGCAGCCCAAATAAATGCTTCAGAATTCAAGTAACAGGCACATCAACATCAACTGTTGTCAAAGCGCAGCGTGAAATCGGTTCGACACATTTTATTTGAAGTGAACCGCACAAAAAACAATAAAGAATAAAGCACACGTGAAGCTATGGAGTGCKTACAGGCAACTACACATAAAAAAGATCCCACAAAAACCAGTGGGGAATGGCTGCCTAAATAGCATCCCCAATCAGAGACAACGCTAAACAGCTGCCTCTGATTGGGAACCATACCAGGCCAACATAGAAATAAAACCATCTAGATTACCCACCCTAGTCACACCCCGACCTAACCAAAATAGAGAATAAAAAGGCTCTCTATGGTCAGGGCGTGACAGTAACCCCCCCCGCCCCAACGGTACGGACGCCAGCCGCAAAACCTGACTCAATAGGGGAGGGTCCGGGTGGGCATCTAGAGTCGGTGGCGGCTCCGGTGCGAAGTACCCACTCCGCTTGCGGATCCGCCAGCATCGGTGGCAGCTCTGGTGCGGGACGAAGAACCCGCTCATCCCGCGGATCCAGCATCGGTGGCGGCTCTGGTGCGGGACTTTGCCCCCATCCAGACAACGGGTCCGTGGCCGGGTAGAACGCCGTGCCCGGACTGGGCCTCTGCGCAGAGGAKGGCCCCGGCCATGGAGCTGGGTTGAACGCCACACCCGGACTGGGCACCGGCGCAGAGAAAGGCTCCGGCCTTGGAGCGGGACTGGACGCCGTGCCTGGACACGGCACCGGCGCAGAGGAAGGCTCTGGCCTTGGAGCGGGACTGGACGCCGTGCCTGGACATCGGCGCCGAAGAAGGCTCCGGCCTTGGAGCTGGACTGGACGCTGGGCTCGGACTGGGCCCCGGCGCAGAGGAAGGCTCCGGCCTTGGAGCTGGACTGGACTCCTTGCCTGGAAGCTCCGGACCGTGGATCCTCGCAGGAGGTTCCGGACTGTGGACCGTCCGCGGAAGTTCTGGACTGGGGACCGTCGCCGGAAGCGCTGAACTGTGAACTGTTGCCGGAAGCCTGGTGCGTGTAGCCAGCACAGGTGGCACCTGACTGGTGTCACACACTTCAGGGCGAGTGCGAGGAGCAGGCACAGAACGTACCGGACTGGGAAGGCGCACTGGAGGCCTAGTGTGTGGAGCCGGCACAGGTGATACCGGACTGGTGTCACACACTTCAGGGCAAGTGCGAGGAGCTGGCACAGGACATACTGGGCTGTGGAGGCGTACTGGAGGTCTGGTGCGTAGAGCCGGCACAAATTGTCCCGGACAGATGACACACTCTGCACGGCGAGTGCGGGGAGCTGGCACAGGACGTACTGGGCTGTGGAGGCGTACTGGAGACCTGGTGCATGGAGCCGGCACAGTCTTTACCAGGCTGCTAGCACGCTCCTCAGGACGAGTATGGAGAGCTGACTCAGGTTGCATCAAACTGATGACACGCTCCTTAGGGCAAATGTCATTCATCATACACCAACACAACAGCTCTCTCATTTCTCTCTCCTCCAATTTCTCCATCAACTCACTGACGGTCTCTGACTCTCTCCTCCAATTTCTCCATTTTCTCCCAGATTGGCACTGGTTCACTCCTYGGCTCCGCCGACCACCCCGTGTGCCCCCCCMAAAAATAATTGGGGCTGTTTTGGGCTTTCGTTGTCGCTGTCTTCCCTTCTCTCCTTGCGTCTGCTTCCAAGGAAGTCCTCCCATTATTTCCTCCCAAGTCCAGGATATCTTCTCCTCCTTGATCTCCTCCAAAGCCCAGGATACCTTCTCCTCCTGGGCACGCTGCTTGGTCCTGGTGTGGTGGGATCTTCTGTCACGATCGTCGTAATGACACTCGGACCAAAGCAGAGCGTAAAATCGGTTTAATTATTATTTTACCCCCTTTTTCTCCCCAATTTCTTGGTATCCAATTATTAGTAGTTACTGTCTTGTCTCATCGCTACAACTTCCGTACGGGCTCGGGAGAGACGAAGGTCGTGAGCCATGCATCCTCCGAAACACAACCAACCAAGCCGCACTGCTTCTTAATAAATTATGTTATGATAAACTGTAAGGTCTCCTCTTCAGGAGACCTCTGCGTGTGTGTTAAAACCTGTTTTGAGTGTTGTGACCTTCAGACACTATCAGAAGGGTCTACATTCAGACTCCTTCGGTCTGGATCCCACCGTGGTTATGTGGTTATCTGGTTTTCCCGAGAACACAAAGCTGCCACAGACCTGATGAAACCAACCACCTGTCAGAAGATGCTTACACTCATTCTTATTGTTATGACTCTATACTTGTGATGAAACACCACGTGACGTGTGACTGGGGACTACCATAAGCTTCATAATAATGTAGCTTATGAAATTAAGAACGCAATGTTCTTTATCTCCTAACGTATTGCACAAGTTGACTGCAGGTATTTACTTAAAAAGTAGCTACAAATATTCACTTCTTTTTCACTTCTTTTATTTTTTATTAATTAAGACATTGTTTAAACAGTATTGACTGTAATGAAAAACCATCCTGTGGCTATTTACAAATACCCTGGTATATGGTATACCGCCCAAGCCTAAAGGTGATGCCATTGCACAATGTATTAAACATGTAATGCAATGATAATTGCTATAAAAACGTGCTTGTCAATAGGAGATCAATGTAAGTTTAATGTAAACAAGCCATTATATCGACATTAATCTATATTGATATTATTTAGACCCTTCGTTCTTCACTGTCCATGTATACACTCCACCTGCGCACTGTGCGTAATTTCTGTGTGTAATTCGATCAACCAAATTCGCTCGTGTGTCTTTTCTAATATAATTAGTATGACACAGAGAATAAACACTTCTCACTTGTTTTATAAAATGGCTGGTGCCCAAAATCAATTTTGTCCTGCAGTGTCATGGTGCCTACGTACCCACCCACCACTTGTTTACTTCAGTGGTTTCAAAAGTCCAACATTCGTCACGCAGCAGGTCCGTTTTGAAGTCATGTACCACCTATGCATCTTCGGTGGTAAACATTCGAAATTCAAGGGCGCCACAGCAAATAATCTCAATGTGTCCATTTTGAAAGATGTTTTTCATTATCTCGTCTATCGCAATACACATGGCAGAATAGCAAGCTGAACAGTAGTAGGATGCTGTACTAACTGAAATATCATTCATTTTTAACTCATTGCCAGTCCTTCATTCAGGTTTTCCTCTCATGCAATATAAATCCCCTTATTGTTGTTGACAGTGACAGCACCCTCCAGTATAAATGAGTGAAGCCATAAACTAAAATGTCCATGATCACCAAAGAGTTGGACACATTTTTCACCCCAAACATACCATCAAAGTATAGTCTCTAAGGCAGCCAGTCAACAAGCATTTAAATTATTTTTTTCCCATGTCTAAAAATGTGTTGATTTAATTATCATCATGTTTCTTCATATAAAGTATGGACAAAGTTGTTTTCAGCAACATTGCCATAAGTATATGACCACTGCAGACCTCTAACCCTACCTTTACAAACTCTGACCAGCCATGAAATGGACAGCTAACACACCACACACACAACCACACAACACACACACACACACACACACACACACACACACACACCACCACACCACACACACCACACACACACACACACACCACACACACACACACAACACACACACAACACACACACACACACACACACAACACCACTCACCTTTGACAGTGGTTGCGCCTCTTGAACCCCAAACAGACATACGGCGCGACGTGTAATCCATGGAGGGCTCCCTTGCAGCTGGTGGCCGGCTTAAAGCTGACCATGGGCAGGTCTTCACAACAAGGTCCCTCCATGTCCCTGTCCCGGTTCTCCATTAGGTTCAGGGCAATATAGTTCAGTCCATTCTGGAAGCCCGCAGAGTTCTCTCTAATCATGGGGCTGTCACTCTCCTCGTCTGAGCCCTCGCTGCTCCGCACCGACAGGTTCTCCACCGAGCTGTGGCGTTTGGCATTCCCATGGGCGAACGAGGGGAACACAGGGGTGACGGTAGCCGTAGAGGAGAAGGTTTCGGAGCTGTGCCGCCTGCGCCCATGGGGGTCGGCCCGGATCACCTTGGCGGCCTTGTCAGGATCCACGGGGTTGACGGCGCCAAGGAGGAATACCCCAATGCCCACCGGGAGGCTCTGCTCACCCAGGGATAGCCTCTTCTCTCTGGCACTGGGGCTGAAGATAATAAACAGAGTTAATATGTATTACAATACATGGTCTATTACAAAACATCCATAGATAGATGTGATATAGAAAATATTTTATACTTATCATGAACTCAATCCACTTACAAACATAACATAAAGTGCCTGCCGTGCAAGGGGAAACTATCCATCCTATTCATAGTTTGAGATGCTTTTCTATAACTAGCCAAATAACGTTGCTGAATAATGTATTTATAACTGACATTATGGCTAGAGTACTGAGTGTACCTTGCTGAGGTCTGAGGGACAAACTGGGGAGGCATGTTGGCCATTCCAAGTCCAAATGTCATCTCGGTGTACTCATCCTTGCCTCTCAGGGGGCACTTGGAATCCCTCTTCGATCGGAGATGGTACACTCCCTCCCCATCCAGACAAGGGCACAGGGATAACTCAGGGACCGTGTCCAACCGTCCGGCAGGGGTGTCTCTGGCCTTGGGTGAGTGCGAGACGATGTGGTGCAGGTTCACGTAGTCGGAGAGAGGTGACCTCGGCTGGCTGCCGATGGAGCCCGGAGACGACTCCTGGCTCTCATTGGATGCTGACAGAGAGGAGTACTTGGTGCTCTCACTGAAGTCTATGTTGATATACTCGCCCGGGCTCCTAGGTTCCCCGGGCAAGAGGTGCTCGTTCATGCTGGGCAGGATCCTAAAGCTGTCGAGAGACAGACGGTTGGGTCGCCCCATCCTCCCCCGGTGGGACGTCAGGCTCTCAGTTCCCCGGCTCTGTCTGATGGCTGAGGGCACCGAGGAGTTGAGCGTGGCCGCATTGGTCATCACTGAGTAGTAGTCGTCTGACTCCCCACATAGCGACTGATGGCCTTGGGGGCTCATCAGGACGTATTGGTCATTAGTGTCCCCCACCTCCTTGGAAGTCTGGTGGAGTTTGGTGGGGCGCGGCAGGGAGTCTGYGGAGTAGATGGAAGGCTCACCMCCCAGAAGCTGCTCCAGGAAGTAGTCCGGGGAGGTCTGCGAGGTGGTGTAAGCAGCGTTGCTAGGGGACATGTTCATGTAGGTCGAGCGGCTGTCAGGGCTTTCAATGGACGACTTAGAGCTGCACCACATCCTCATGTAGCCGCTGTCCTCCAAGGAGCCTCCGCTGCTGGGTGAGTTGGTCCGGTAGCCGCCCCTGTCCTGGTGGATTTGGGCCCCGGGGTTGATGATCTGCTTGGGAGCCGAGACACACATGGGGCTCATGGGCATGTAAGCGTCTGCCTTGCTGTCGTTTCCCCCGGGCGGCGCTGCCACACCCGTCATCATAGGCATATAGCCATCGTCCCCTCCTAGGTTACCGTTGGATTCGCCTCTCTTTGGGGAGGCGGAGATGGAGCTGTTTCTGGAGTGGTGCCCGCTGTTGTTGTGGTGGGCAGCCCACAATAGGGTGTACTCATCCAACGAGGCAGACGACAGCTGAGCGGGCACCCTGTGTTGGCGTGGTGTGGTGAGAGAGTATGTCCTCTTCCTGTACGCCTTCTGCGATGTCAGGTCCTCCTCCTGGCACGCCCGCTGTTGGTCATTCGTCCTGTCCATAATCATGTAGCCACACAGGTCGTTGGCCTCCCAGGAGGGGGGAGTGCTGGAGAGGGAGTCGTGGGTGTCACTCCTGGTGAGGGGTAGGAGCCTGGAGGTGTCGCCTGGGCTGGAGCTGTACTCGTCGCATAGCATAAAGCTTGCGTCACTGAGGGAGCCTGAGATGGAGGCGCTGCAGCTGAAGGRGCGGTGGACCGCATCAGGGGTGGGGAGGGTCCCACTCATGGGAGAGAGGCAGATGGAACTGCAGACTGAGGGGGGGGAGTTGGAGACGGGCAAGGAGCGGCTGTGCTGGAGGCTGGACTCCAGTATCCGGCAGATGCGTCCGCTGGAGAGCGTACTTGACCGGCTTAGGGGGATCCGGTTGGAGAGGGGACTGGTGGGACTCCCGCTCATAGATATTGACATAGACACTGGCCTGACCATGCTGCCATCCCCCCCATTAGCAGTTCTTATCCGACAAGATGTGAACTTGCTCATTGGGGATGTGGCCACTATGCKGTTTGTTCTCGACCTCCTCACCAACCCTGTCTGACTTGGGGGAAGATTATTCAAGTTGCGTCTTGTGGGCACTGAAATGGGGTTGGTTCTAGCCGACTGACTCTTACTGCGASGTCTGAATTCTGACAGCTCTTTCATGGCTTTCATCGCCTCCAGGATGGTTTCGTGGATGTTTTGCGCAACCACCGAGTCGTCAGCCTGCATCCAGAGCTCACCGGGGCCAGTGACAGCCGACCTACCAACCTCGATGAAGAAAAAGCTGTCAGAGTGGCCACATCTCCGGATGTTCATGAGCTGTAAACTGACAGCCGCAACCTTCGAGTTCAGTTTCACAAAGCTGATAGTCCGACTGGATAAACACAGCCTAAACACCCCTATCAAATGTTTTGTTTGACCCAGTCCTCTGGACTTCAAATTCACTTGCCATACCTCCTTGTGAAAGGCAGTGGTTGGCGTGATCATACCGTAATTCGCCTCCTCGAAACAGAAAAGAGAGGTGGAATTAGACGTGGGGCTGTCATAGACTTTCCCCTCTTCGATCATATCCGACAACACTCGAAACCAGCTCTCCTGCTCCTGCTCGTTTTCGGCTGCCACTGCAAAGTATTCGTCCTTGGTGTAAAAGGCGATGAGGTGTTTGTGCTTAGAGTCAGCTCGCTTGTTTATGCAAAGACATGAGTCCAGCAGTATCACCCTTTTAGCAGCCGACTTGTTTTTCCACTTCTTCTCGCTCTCGTAGTATTCCAGCCGGGCAGGAAAGCTCTCGCTGGGTTCTCTCAACACGAAAAAACGTCTGTGTCCATGCTTCTGTTTCTTTAGATATCCACATTTCTTAATGTTATTACTGTTATTGGTCACATTAGACAACATCTGTCCTCCACTCGTTGGAGGACTCGCCATTCTGATGCGCACGCTTCACTTACTTTTAGAGAAGTTGTTTGTGCTATTTTCCAAAGCACCGAAAAAACTAATGTAAATCCGCTTTAATTATTCCATTACCCGACACAGGTATTCCCTCCCGCTGTCTGCAACAGTTAAGCACCAAATAACACCACCGTGATTGCGCTGGAGAGAAAAACAATATGTGACGTTATTACTTCCAGTTCTGGCTTGCAGTAAAAAGTAGAAGAAAACTACACACTCATAAAAGGCAGCGCAACGTTGGAAAGGCGTGCCTGTCAATCTAGCCAATTCTGCCCAACTCATTGGTGGAATGAACGAACAGCTGGTAAACGGGACCCGACTCAGCAGCCATACCCTTCCTTTCTCGTTCTTTTAAACCCGCCTACTATATTACCCGTTTTTCCTTTCCATGTACATATAGTACAGCAGATATCACTGTAACGTAGGGTAAATGTATCAAAATAGCCAATTAACGCCTCCATCCGCTACATTGTAACGATGTAATAACCGAGTAAGTGTCCAAATGCAGGCGTTCTACATAGCATAAATAGGCTAGGTGTTGCCTCTTGCATTGCACTCTGATCATTTTGGCAGAGACGCGCATAGCCTTCAGCATCGATGCATAATATAGAGGATTACATTTGTTTTAGTTTTTTTGCTGTGAAATACAATAGGCCTACCATGTATAGTGTGGGAAACTGTGAATGTTTATTCTTTATCAAATGCACAATATGTAGCTGAGCACTATTCGTATTGTTGTGAGACTGCAGTGCATGTCATGGAGCGCCTCAATCGCTAAATAAGCATCGCCCTACTTTTAAATAACCGTGCGTTATGATATATTTTGCGCGCTTGGGTATCCCTCTCCCTGTCCAACAGAGAACTGCGTATCCGACCTCTATATTCTTTCTACTTTCTACTCATGGTTCATCAACAAGCCTGCAATKTAAAGCATTTGATCTCCCAGGTGGAACTGTGATAGTTGTGTTTCTATGCACACATAGATAGTTTTTCAACAAAATCATTTTAATCGCTTGTCATACTGTGGGAATCACGTTTAGGTTGGAGTATGGGTATTTAAATCGTGATAGTGATGACATGGATGAGATGTGTGTTTTTTGGGGTTCTATTTACTTGGTGCGTCAGGAGCGCTAATTTCGCGTTAAAGCCTGAAATGCTGCCACCGTCTGGCTAATTTTGATATAAGAACTTTTTTTCTCGCGTGAAAAATAGTAATAGTCTCACCAGACACTTCCAGTCTGGGGATGTTACATATAGGCCTACTGGAGCAACTCAACTAGATTTAATACAATTTATTTCATTTCATTGACTTAATTGACCCCGTAGCCCTATTCTGTTTTCTCTAAAATACAAATCTGCATGCACAGTTGACCTCTCAGCTAACACAACATTCTCAGTCATGGATAAATGATGCCCACTACTCCCATTTGGTGTTTAGGCTATGCGTAATCAACACACTTGTTATTCATTGTGCTGTAAAAACAAGTGCTTAATATAGGCTAACCTAAGCTCATGGTCCCTGCATAGAAAAACACCCCTTTTTGTAAAGCTACTGCTTTATTGATTTGTCTTATGGTGCATTTCCATACAGAATTTACCCCAGTGTTTTACACAAAAGGCTCAGACTTTTCTGTTTCCATCTATGCGGGCTGGCGTATCTCACTGGGCCATGGCTCCAGGGGACCTGCTCTCACTTGGGGCCACTGGTACTTTTCAGCTGTCCTTTACATAACAATGGCTAACTGTGAAGTTCAACATCTTCTCACAAAGCAACTGTTTTGATTATGCAGAGGTTGTTGATTCTGCTCCTCATAGCCCAAAGGCTGGCAGATGACGATATTGAGTTGTTTCTTCTTACCGTCCAAAGGGAGTGCATGCAGCCGGCTATACATTCGTGCCCCCGTGGACTGGTTTGTACATAAAACATTCTCCATTCAGGCTGCAAAGGTGTTGATTTCCTCCTTAACTAAATTGTATGGTGAGAAGGCGAGAAAATAAACGGGGAAAATATGCATACTTTCTTTATGAAACACCATTTTCCACACCCATGCTAGAGTGGCTAATGCCTAGGAATGCTAGTCTCGGATGTTGCGTATAGCATTCAGCCAATCAGGTTGCAGCAGCGTGTTGATTACCCCTGGCTGAACGCAGGGCGCAACATCAGGAAGTAGGATTAGCTACTCTAGCATGGTGGTGGAAAATGGTGTTTCATAAAGAAAGTACACATTTTTCCAACCTTTTTTGTCTGCATTCTCGCCATTAAATAGAGTTAAGGAGGAAATCGCTGCCTTTTCAGCCTGAATGGAGAATGTATTATGTACAAACCGGTCCACGGTGGATATGAGTGTATTGCCAGTTACATGCTCTCCCTTTGGACGGTAAAATGAAATTACTCAATATCAACATCTGTCGGCCTTTGGGCTATGCTCTTCACAATTCTACACTGTCAGCCCTAGCTATGGAAACACAATTTCCCTAGTATAACATAAGGGTGTAACTAGAGTATCACTGGTGTTACAGTCAAAAAGCAGCACTAGTGTCTTTACAATAAGCAGGGGAGCAAATATCTGCCAACTCTTGGATCATCCTGCCAATTGTGGGCCACGATGCTAAATACTACCTACCTTTGATTTGTCTTGTCCTGCTCTCTGAACTTTAATGTCACAGCCTCCCTACACCCCCAAACCTCTTAACAGTCAAATGAAACCCCACTCAACACCCCATTTAACCCCCATGTCCCCCAGGCTCAGCTGCCCTGATTGGTTTCATAATCTTTCAAAAAATATTGTTATTTTTTCCCCAATCGGTGGTGCCAAGCTGGGTAGGGTGGGGGTGAGGCTACTGTAGAATGCCACCATTCTATTCAGCCAATATCCCCCACCTCCCTTATAGAGCATCTGGCTATTGTATTTCTAACCCCCCCAATGGGGTACCCCCCCCCCCCCACACACACACACGTCAGAACAGATTAAATACAATCCCCAGGAGTGTCTAATAAGTGTTGTTCTCGGGTGTTATTGTTTATGGCATTGTGTTTGTGATTCTTGTGACGTTTGAACATTGCCTATTTTTCTGTTTTCGATTAAAGTGTTGATTCAGAGGTTTAAGCTTGACCACAACATGTGTTCTTGGTACTAACCACCACCTCTTAACAGACAAAAAAACATAGTGTACTGAGGAGAAGGCTTATAGCTACAATACTGGTAATCACCCAGAGAAACCTGGCCTGGCTTGGCCTTTCTGTGTAACGCCTGTCATCGGAAGGAGTGGACCAAAGCGCAGCGTGAAAAGTKTTCATGATTATTTATTTATCAAAAAACACTTGAACAAAGTAACAAAACAAATGCGAACAGTTCTGTCAGGTAACAGAGACTAAACAGAAAATAACTACCCACAAAACACAGGTAGAAAAAGGCTACCTAAGTATGATTCCCAATCAGAGACAACGATAGACAGCTGCCTCTGATTGGGAACCACACTCGGCCAAAAACAAAGAAATAGAAAACATCGAAATAAAGAAACTAGAATGCCCACCCTAGTCACACCCTGGCCTAACCAAAATAGAGAATAAAAGCCTCTCTATGGCCAGGGTGTGACATTCTGAGACAAACAGAAAACACAATTTTGTGTCATTGTTTTCGGTGGCAATTGTTGTTGTTTTTAACCATTAACAGTGACTTAAACCATTTGTATTGGTTATTTAGGAAATTGTTTAAATCCACAAACTGAAAAAGTCAATCTTGGGCCTCCCGAGTGGCGCAGCGGTCTAAGGCACTGCAGTGCTTGAGGCGTCACTACAGATCCGGGTTTGATGAGGCGACGCACAATTGGCCCAGTGTCATCCGGGTAGGGGAGGGTTTGGCAGGCCAGGATGCCCTTGTCCCATCGCGCTTTAGCAACTCCTGTGGCGGGCCGGGCGCATGCACTCTGACACGGTTGCCAGTTGAAACATTGGTGCAGCTGGCTTCCGGGTTAGGTGAGCAGTGTGTCAAGAAGCAGTGTGGCTTCGCTGGTCGTGGCGCATGGCTCTCGACCTTTGTCTCTCCTGAGCCCTTACGGGAGTTGCAGCGATGGGACAAGACTGTAATTATCAATTGGGGAGAAAAAGTGGTAAAAAAGTAAATGCTGACTCACAGCAAGCTGTAAATACATACGCACGTCGCTCACTGTATAGTACAGTGTTCCAGAATAAACATAATGTACGCACTCTCTCCCTCAATGCTCTCTTACCTTGTTTCGCTCTCTTGAATGGTAATGTTTTTCTGTTTCTGTTTTTTTATGTCCCTCCTTCAACCCCCTCACTATCTAGCCTATAATCAAAAACTTTTCCACAAAAGTAGTGCTATGGTATTTTACTAGTCCTGTTGGCACTCCCACCCCCAAACATCTTCGCGCAGCTRTGTTTCTGTCTCTCTGTTTTTGTCGCTCGTTCAACCCCCTCACCCTTTTTATTCACGTGTTCTTTCCATATACAGTACCAAACAAAAGTTTGGACACACCTACTCATTCAAGGGTTTTTCTTTATTTTTACTATTTTCCACATTGTAGAAAATAAATATGGAATAACACATATGGAATCATGTACTAACCAATAAAGTGTTAAACAAATCAAAATATATTTTAGGTTCTTAAAGGTTAGCACCGTTTGCCTTGATGTCAGCTTTGCACACTCTTGGCATTCTCTCAACCAGCTTCACCTGGAATGCTTTTCCAACCGTCTTGAAGGAGTTCCCACATATGCTGAGCACTTGTTGGCTGTTTTTCCTTCACTCTGCGGTCCAACTCATCCCAAACCATCTCAATTGGGTTGAGGTTGGGTGATTGTGGAGGCCAGGTGATCTGATATATGTATTTTATTTAACCTTTATTTAACTAGGCAAGTCAGTTAAGAACAGATTCTTATTTTACAATCCCGGCCAAACCCTCCCCTAACCCAGACGACACTGGGCCAATTGTGCGCCGTACTATGGGACTCCAGATCACGGACGGTTGTGATGCAGCCCAGGATCAAACCAGGGTCTGTAGTGACACCTCCAGCACTGAGATGCAGTGCCTTAGACTGTTGTGCCACTTGGGAGCCAACACTCCGTCACATTTCTTCTTGGTCAAATAGCCCTTACACAGCCTGGATGTGTGTTGGGTCATGGTCCTGTTGGAAAACAAACGATAGTCCCACTAAGCGCAAACCAGATGGGATGGCGTACTGCTGCAGAATGCTGTGGTAGCCATGCTGGTTAAGTATGCCTTGAATTATAAATAAATCACTGACAGTGTCTTTAATTTTATTACACTTTTATTTAACTAGGCAAGTCAGTTAATTAAGAACAAATTCATATTTACATTGACGGCCTAACCCGGCCAAAACCCTAACCCGGACGACGCTGGGCCAACTGTGCGCCGCCCCATGGGACTCCCAATCACGGCCAGTTGTGATACAGCCTGGAAACGAACCAGGGTCTGAGATGCAGTGCCTTACACTGCTGCGCCACTCAGGAGCCCTAAGAAGAATCTCAAATTTAAAATACATTTAGATTTGTTTAACACCTTTTTGGTTACTACATGATTCCATATGTGTTATTTTATAGTTTGATGTGTTCACTATTATTCTACAATTACATTTACATTTAAGTCATTTAGCAGACGCTCTTATCCAGAGCGACTTGTAGAAAATAGTACAAATATAGAAAAACCCTTGAATGAGTGGGTGTGTCTGTCACGCCCTGACCTTAGAGAGCCTTTTTATTCTCTATTTGGTTAGGTCAGGGTGTGACTAGGGTGGGCAATCTATGTTGTATTTCTATGTTGGCCTGGTATGGTTCCCAATCAGAGGCAGCTGTCTATCGTTGTCTCTGATTGGGGCTCATACTTAGGCAGCCTTTTTTCCACCTTAGTTTGTGGGATCTTNTGAGCACTTGTTGGCTGTTTTTCCTTCACTCTGCGGTCCAACTCATCCCAAACCATCTCAATTGGGTTGAGGTTGGGTGATTGTGGAGGCCAGGTGATCTGATATATGTATTTTATTTAACCTTTATTTAACTAGGCAAGTCAGTTAAGAACAGATTCTTATTTTACAATCCCGGCCAAACCCTCCCCTAACCCAGACGACACTGGGCCAATTGTGCGCCGTACTATGGGACTCCAGATCACGGACGGTTGTGATGCAGCCCAGGATCAAACCAGGGTCTGTAGTGACACCTCCAGCACTGAGATGCAGTGCCTTAGACTGTTGTGCCACTTGGGAGCCAACACTCCGTCACATTTCTTCTTGGTCAAATAGCCCTTACACAGCCTGGATGTGTGTTGGGTCATGGTCCTGTTGGAAAACAAACGATAGTCCCACTAAGCGCAAACCAGATGGGATGGCGTACTGCTGCAGAATGCTGTGGTAGCCATGCTGGTTAAGTATGCCTTGAATTATAAATAAATCACTGACAGTGTCTTTAATTTTATTACACTTTTATTTAACTAGGCAAGTCAGTTAATTAAGAACAAATTCATATTTACATTGACGGCCTAACCCGGCCAAAACCCTAACCCGGACGACGCTGGGCCAACTGTGCGCCGCCCCATGGGACTCCCAATCACGGCCAGTTGTGATACAGCCTGGAAACGAACCAGGGTCTGAGATGCAGTGCCTTACACTGCTGCGCCACTCAGGAGCCCTAAGAAGAATCTCAAATTTAAAATACATTTAGATTTGTTTAACACCTTTTTGGTTACTACATGATTCCATATGTGTTATTTTATAGTTTGATGTGTTCACTATTATTCTACAATTACATTTACATTTAAGTCATTTAGCAGACGCTCTTATCCAGAGCGACTTGTAGAAAATAGTACAAATATAGAAAAACCCTTGAATGAGTGGGTGTGTCTGTCACGCCCTGACCTTAGAGAGCCTTTTTATTCTCTATTTGGTTAGGTCAGGGTGTGACTAGGGTGGGCAATCTATGTTGTATTTCTATGTTGGCCTGGTATGGTTCCCAATCAGAGGCAGCTGTCTATCGTTGTCTCTGATTGGGGCTCATACTTAGGCAGCCTTTTTTCCACCTTAGTTTGTGGGATCTTGATTTTGTATAGTTGCTGTGTACCCTGCATAACTTTACGTTCGTTTTGAATTCTGTTGTTTTTCGGTGTTCATTTTAATAAAAGTAAGATGTCCGCCTACCACGCTGCACCTTGGTTTCCTCATTCAAACGACGAGCGTAACAGAAGATCCCACCACCAGAGGACCAAGCAGCGTGGCCAGGAGGAGCAGGGATCCTGGGCCCGGGAGAAAAGGGAGTGGAGGACATCATGGACATGGGAGGTTATGGCAGGAGACAAGACCCTACCATGGAAGCAGGCGGAGGCAGCGAAGGAGCATCAACGACGACTCCGGGGTTCGCAACCACGACGGAAGCCCGAGAGGCAGCCCCCAAATTTTTTTGGGGGGGGCACACGGAGTGGTCGGCGGGGCCAAGGGGTGAACCAGAGCCAGCCAGGGAGTCGAGTGTGTAACTCGACGAAAGATTCCGGAGAGAGGTGTTGGCGTTGAGAGCGCTGCAGAGCGGGTGTGCTGAGGAGTGTGACATCAGTCCAGTGTCATATGCACCACGCATCTGGCCTCCAGTGCGCCTCCCCAGTCCGGTACGTCCTGTGTCTCCTCCACGCACTCGCCCTGAGGTGTGTGTCACCGATCCGGTACAATGTGTGCCGGTTCTACGCACCGTGTCTCCAGTGCGCCTCCACAGCCCAGTGCATCCTGTGCCAGCTCCCCGGACTTGCCATGTGAAGGTGGTCCTTTGTCCAGGACGTGTTGTGCCAGCTCTACGCTCCAGACCTCCAGTGCGCCTCCACGGTCCAGTATATCCTGTGCCAGCTCCATGCACCCGGCCTCCAGTGCATGTCTCCAGCCGGGTACATCCTGTGCCTGCTCCACGCACGAAGCCTCCAGTGATGATCCATGGCACGAAGTCTCCAGTGATGATCCATGGCCTGAAGCCTCCAGTGATGATCCATG
>NC_036867.1:27325402-27326721 GCF_002910315.2 Salvelinus sp. IW2-2015 | reverse complement strand
ATGTTCTCAAAGCCTCAGTGATGATCATGGCGGAGCTCCAGTGATTGATCCATCGGCCTGCGTACGCCTCCAGTGATGATCCGATCGGCACGGAGCCTCCAGTGATGTATCTCATGGGCTGGAGCTGCCAGTGATGATCATGGCCCGGGAGCCTCCAGTTGATGATCATGGGCGGAGCCTCAGTGGACGGGTCTGCGGTCAGAGCCTCAGGCGGTGCTGCGGTCAGAGCTCCACGGTCCGGTTCCTCCGGCGACAATCCACGGTCCGGATCCTCCGGCGATGAGCCACGGTCCGGTTCCACAATAGCGGAGGGATCCACGAGCGGAGCGTGGTCTACGTCCCGAACCGGACCCTCCTCTATAGAGTCAGGTTTTGCGGCCGGCGTCCGCACCTTTGGGGGGGGTACTGTCACGCCCTGGCCTTAGAGAGCCTTTTATTCTCTATTTGGTTAGGTCAGGGTGTGACTAGGGTGGTGTTAGAGGAATTTCATAATTCCTTTATGTGSTGATTAATTAAAATCACTCTGTCTGTTTCTAAGAATTTGTAAGATCCTTATTAACATAAAATAGACAGGGAACAGTCTTATTAAAAATAGATAATAGTATTTATTCTCGGAGCACGCTCCCATTTAACCATAAACAACAGTTTATATACAAAATATGACGTCATTGGTTACAGAATAAATCTCCTCCTCTTGACCAAGATAAAACAGGTTTGAAAGTTCATTCCAACTCACCAGCGCACACACATGACACACAATATCATTTATTCTCCTGAAGGCTCACTATATTTATTACCACTTTAGCAGACAACTCAAGATAWTGRAAGACCTAAAAAGTTACTCACTGCCTTATCTAAACATCTCAGGGCTAAGTTGGGTCAGTTCAACCATAGTTTAACGATCCTTTTTGTTTACTTTATAACCCACAGTACAAACCTCTCTAACTAAGTTGGAATGGTGTTTATTATGTTTTAATTCCTCCTTGTTCATWCTACATAATCCCTTCCTTATGAATTAACATTATTAATCAGATATAATAAGACATGGTAGAGTTTAAATTAGTTATAGTTTTATCTAAATGTAGAAATTGTTTAGTCATTATTCATAAAATTCCTAACAGGTGGGCAATCTATGTTGTATTTCTATGTTGGCCTGGTATGGTTCCCAATCAGAGGCAGCTGTCTATTGTTGTCTCTGATTGGGGATCATACTTAGGCAGCCTTTTTTCCACCTTAGTTTGTGGGATCTTGATTTTGTATAGTTGCTGTGTAGCCTGCAGAACACTTAAATACCACCATGGAGTAATTCTGAACGTAAA
>NC_036867.1:27316397-27322257 GCF_002910315.2 Salvelinus sp. IW2-2015 | reverse complement strand
CGGAGATCTTTGTGGCTATACTCGGTCTCTTGTTCTCATGATGGTAAGTTGGTGGTCTGAAGGAATATCCCGCTGGTGGTGGGGGCTGTGCTTTTGGCTAAAGGGAGTGGGGTTATATATCATTTTCTTGCCTGTTTTGCCCTGTCCGGCGGGTTATCATCGGTTATGGCGGCCCGAGTGTCTCCTGACCCTCCTGCCTGATTTATGCTGCATAGCTTAATGTTGTCGGGGGCTAGGGTCAGTCTGTGTATAGTTCTGTGTAGCTATTCTCCGCTTGTATTCCATCTGCGTGTCCTGTGCTGAATTAAGTATGCTCTCTCTACATTCTCTCTTTCTTTCTTTTCTTTCTCTCTCTCGGAGGAACCTGAGCCCGTGGACCAATGCCTCAGGACTACCTTGGCAAATGATGACTCCTTGCTGTCCCCAGGTCCCACCTGGCGACGTGCTGCTCTACCAGGTTTCCAACTGCTTCTGCCTAGCGGACAATGAAACCACCGACATGACCTGTTCACCGGACTTGCTAGCCTGCTCACAGACCTATGCTGTTTCAACTCTCTATAGGCACCGCAGCGAGCGATAGAGATACACTTTAATGATTGGCTATGAAACAGCCAACGACATTTAGCTCCTGAGGTTGGCGAACTTGCTGCCACCCTCACAACTAACTGTTAATACATTCGATTATTTGAACCTATGCTCGGTCATTTATGACTAGCATTATTGAACATCGTTGAGCCATGTTTGTTATAATCTCCTCTGTTATAATCTATAATCTTTTTGCAGCCTGCTAATCAGAACCCACTATCTATTCTGTAATGCTCCCAGTATTACTAACCTATCTCAAGTGAAGCCAGTCTTCTATGCTTCTTTCATATTCAAGCGCACAACAGTTTTTCAGCTAGTTCCTTGTAACATAGAGTTGCCAAAAGGTTTTTCTAACTGATCCAGAACCATTTTAAAAGTTAAAACTGATTTAAGCTAAACCATCAACGGTGCCATTAAGAAGACTTACAGCGTGAGTGATGGTTAGCTCGATAATGGGCCTTTTACGCCATATGTAGATGATCTCCATACAAATTTAATCGTGCGTTTATCCATAACAAAAGTCATTTATCAAACAACCTTTTCTCAATACAAATGGGGGTGCTGTTCTCCTACTTAATGGCATGAAAACTATCGTCTCCAAATTAAACTGCCTCATACTCAATTCCGTTGCTCCTACAATAATGCGCAGTATTATTATTAACTATTGTATCGAAAATCAATTCCTCTAGCTTTCAAAACCGTTTGAATATGTCCTGTGGTGTCAACCAGAACCTTTCGTTACAGCCGAAAAATCATGACAGCGACATGCCCGAAGGTCAGAATAAATACGCTCTGTTCTCAGATCAGTTTAGCCATTGTGTGTGCCCTATGGGGTCGAAATGAAACGTGCACACACGGCAGATAACCCTGAATCGCAGTAAGAAAGTAACAATGACCTCTGTCGTGATATGGAGCTCTACGATACTTTCTCAGAGCTTATAAAGCCACCAAGGAACGAAGGGCGCATCTCCATTTCGACTTCCGCCAACATTACGCAACCGCGCCAAAGACCTCAATAGCATTATTGGAACGCATTCATGTGTACTCGGCACTTAATATGTCCTGTCATGTAATTTAATTCGGCAATATAAGGTGTTAGCAAAAACATCATAACGAAGTTATTTTAAAAACCGAGGTTACTCTCATTCTATGCGAGTATATTGCTATTTCGGTATTCGCTTAGTACATTGCCACTTTGGCCCATGTGCGGCATGTCTGTTGCGGACATAGCTATGTCCGAGCTGCTAGTTCCGAAGTTGAAGAGCGATGTTTTACAAACAAAGCAACGATTCTTTTGACAAAAGGACAACCTTGCCAGATTCTGATGGAACGCTCGTCCAGAGATTACGTAAGAGCCTATGGTATGATTTTATCCGGTATTATGTGGCAAAAATGTACAAGCGCATTTCGCCACTTGCTTGCGCCTGGGCATAGTCGGGCTGCTACACGCAACACTGTCACGGGTAACGGCGTTTGCCTCCTCAACTCTTGCTCATCCGAAGAGAGGGAGCAGGGATTGACACAAGGTTGCAATGCGCGTTGATAAGCCACATACTGATCTGTTTATATATTTATACAATCGCACATAAACAAACTTATACTCTGGAATGATACAAAATAACTAAAAAACGATATTAGACAGACTTACGAACGCACGAAAACTTACATTGAAACATAGTAAAGATAGCATCACGATGTTGTTGAAAATACTACGGAGTAAGCGAAGTACTTACCTACAAAACCACAATACCGACGATCCTACGATTCTTTCGGTCCACGAATACGAACCGAAACCAGTCCTGTTAGGGGTGAAAAACAATTATACACAGACCACAGAAGTACCAGAGCGCGACCCACAGAACAAACCCCAGTTCACATGCTCTTGAACAGCAACCTATATTATGAGTTCTCAATCAGAGACACGCTCAAATCACCTTGTCGCTGATTGAGAACCCTAGTATAAGCATGATTAACAATATAGCCTTGACAACACTAGAAACACAAAACATCAGAAATTGCCCACCCACACTCACCCATCTCGAACCAAACACAAAACACTACAATACACTAACAGAAAACAGTGCGAGGCACGGGACAGATAATGTCTCAGTATACAGTATAATGTTTAAAAATTCTAAACTCAAGCGGTTTGGCATTGACTAACAATCACTCTTATATAGCTGTTCACAACCTGTATTTTTTCTTGTCAATCTAATGATAATATAATCGTAAACTTAGGTGCCTTTCCAAGACTGGCGCCCGGCCAGAATGCAGTGCGCAATGTTTTGACTATCGATTAATTGAATACCCACGAGTTTGCTGATGCTAAAATATGCCACATTTTCGAACAAAACTCCTATATGATGGTAATATAAATGTTCCAAGGACTTCATCTGAAGAAATTCTGAGAAGGTTAGTAAAAACAGTTACATATTTTGGTGCTGTAAGTATCGATAAGTTTAGAAATTCACGCTCTCTATTATATTTGCCTTGAATCAAGCTGGTGGTTAGATGTAGCTCTATGGATGGTATCTACCTTATCAACTACGAATAGAATGTGTTTTCGCTGCTACAAACAACTATGACCACGGCACAACCCAAGACTTCCTGTCTGCGCCAACCCAGACAGGAAGATCACGTCAGTAACTCAACCCACTCAAGTGACGCACCCCTCCTAGGGACGGCATGAAAGAGAACCAGTAAGCCAGTGACTCAGCCCCTGTAATAGGGTTAGAGGCAGAGAATCGCAGTGGAGAGAGGGGAACCGGCCAGGCAGAGACAGCAAGGGCGGTTCGTTGCTCCAGMGCCTTTCCGTTCACCTTCACACTCCTGGGCCAGACTTCACTCAATAATATGACACACTGAAGAGATGAGTTTTCAGTAAAGACTTAAAAGTTGAGACCGAGTCTACGTCTCTCACATGGGTAGGCAGACCATTCCATAAAAATTGAGATCTATAGGAGAAAGCCCTGCCTCCAGCTGTTTGCTTAGAAATTCTAGGGACAATTAGGAGGCCTGCGTCTTGTGACCGTAGCGTACGTGTAGGTATGTACGGCAGGACCAAATCGGAAAGATAGGTAGGAGCAAGCCCATGTAATGCTTTGTAGGTTAGCAGTACAACCTTGAAATCAGCCCTTGCCTTAACAGGAAGCCAGTGTAGGGAGGCTAGCACTGGAGTAATATGATMAWWTTTYTTGGTTCTAGTCAGGATTCTAGCAGCCGTATTTAGCACTAACTGAAGTTTATTTAGTGCTTTATCTGGGTAGCCGGAAAGTAGAGCATTGCAGTAGTCTAACCTAGAAGTAACAAAAGCATGGATGAATTTTTCTGCATCATATTTGGACAGAGAGTTTCAGATTTTTGCAATGTTACGTAGATGGAAAAAAGCTGTCCTTGATACAGTCTTGATATGTTGATCAAAAGAGAGATCAGGGTCCAGAGTAACGCCGAGGTCCTTCACAGTTTTATTTGAGACGACTTTACAACCATCAAGATTAATTGTCAGATTCAACAGAAGATCTCTTTGTTTCTTGGGACCTAGAACAAGCATATCTGTTTTGTCCGAGTATAAAAGTAGAAAGTTTTCAGCCATCCACTTCCTTATGTCTGAAACACAGGCTTCTAGCGAGGGCAATTTTGGGGCTTCACCATGTTTCATTGAAATGTACAGCTGTGTGTCATCCGCATAGCAGTGAAAGTTAACATCATGTTTTCGAATGACATCCCCAAGAGGTAAAATATATAGTGAAAACAATAGTGGTCCTAAAACGGAACCTTGAGGAACACCGAAATGTACAGTTGATTTGTCAGAGGACAGACCATTCACAGAGACAAACTGATATCTTTCCGACAGGTAAGATCTAAACCAGGCCAGAACTTGTCCGTGTAGACCAATTTGTGTTTCCAATCTCTCCAAAAGAATGTGGTGATCGATGGTATCAATGGCAGCACTAAGGTCTAGGAGCACGAGGACAGATGCAGAGCCTCGGTCTGACGCCATTAAAAGGTAATTTACCACCTTCACAAGTGCAGCCTTAGTGCTATGATGTGGTCTAAAACCGGACTGAAGCATTTCGTATACATTGTTTGTCTTCAGGAAGGCAGTGAGTTGCTGCGCAACAGCTTTTTCAATTTTTTTGGAGAGGAATGGAAGATTCGATATAGACCGATAGTTTWAAAAATATTTTCTGGGTCAAGGTTTGGCTTTTTCAAGAGAGGCTTTATTACTGCCACTTTTAGTGAGTTTGGTACACATCCGGTGGATAGAGAGCYGTTTATTATGTTCAACATAGGAGGGCCAAGCACAGGAAGCAGCTCTTTCAGTAGTTTAGTTGGAATAGTGTCCAGTATGCAGCTCGAAGGTTTAGAGGCCATGATTATTTTCATCATTGTGTCAAGAGATATAGTACTAAAACACTTGAGTGTCTCTCTTGATCCTAGGTCTTGGCAGAGTTGTGCAGACTCAGGACAGCTGAGCTTTAGAGGAATACGCAGATTTAAAGAGGAGTCCATAACTTGCTTTCTAATGATCATGATCTTTTCCTCAAAGAAGTTCATGAATTTATTACTGCTGAAGTGAAAGCCATCCTCACTTGGGGAATGCTGCTTTTTAGTTAGCTTTGCGACAGTATCAAAAATAAATTTCGGATTGTTCTTATTTTCCTCAATTAAGTTGGAAAAATAGGATGATCGAGCAGCAGTGAGGGCTCTTCGATACTGCACGCTACTGTCTTTCCAAGCTAGTCGGAAGACTTCCAGTTTGGTGTGGCGCCATTTCCGTTCCAATTTTCTGGAAGCTTGCTTCAGAGCTCGGGTATTTTGCTCCCGCAAGGCAGACGGTGTTGCTAACATTTACGATAGCAAATTCAATTTACAAAAAAAAAAAGATGTTTTCGTCTTTTGAGCTTCTAGTCATGAAATCTATGCAGCCTACTCAATCACTTTTTATAGCTTCTGTTTACAGGCCTCCTGGGCCTATACAGGCGTTCCTCACTGAGTCCCTGAATTCCTATCGGACCTTGTAGTCATAGCAGATAATATTCTAATTTTTGGTATTTTAATATTCACATGGAAAAGTCCACAGACCCATCCAAAAGCCTTCGGAGCCATCATCGACTCAGTGGTTTTGTCCAACATGTCTCTGGAGCCTACCCACTGCCATAGTTCATACTCTGGACTAGAACCTTTGTCCCATGAATAAATGTTGTAGATTCTTAATGTTTTTCCTCAAAATCCTGGACTATCGGACGCAACCATTTTATTACGTATTCTCTCT
>NC_036867.1:27306454-27316132 GCF_002910315.2 Salvelinus sp. IW2-2015 | reverse complement strand
TGCACGGGGGATATGGTCACTAGTGTAACCAGGAGGTGAGGCCTCATTTAACACAGTAAATTCATCAGGCTTAAGCCATGTTTCAGTCAGGCCAATCACATCAAGATTATGATCAGTGATTAGTTAATTGACTATAACTGCCTTTGAAGTGAGGGATCTAACATTAAGTAGCCCTATTTTGAGATGTGAGGTATCACAATCTCTTTCAATAATGGCAGGAATGGAGGAGGTCTTTATCCTAGTGAGATTGCTAAGGCGAACACCGCCATGTTTAGTTTTGCCCAACCTAGGTTGAGGCACAGACACGGTCTCAATGGGGATAGCTGAGCTGACTACACCGTCTGTGCTAGTGGCAGACTCCACTAAGCTGGCAGGYTGGCTAACAGCCTGCTGCCTGGCCTGCACCCTATTTCATTGTGGACCTAGAGGAGTTAGAGCCCTGTCTATGTTGGTAGATAAGATGAGAGCACCCCTCCAGCTAGGATAGAGTCTGTCACTCCTCAGCAGGCCAGGCTTGGTCCTGTTTGTAGGTGAGTCCCAGAAAGAGGGCCAATTATCTACAAAATGAGAAAGTTGACCGGCTGCGGGGACCGTGCGGGGGGGGGATTTATACTACTATCTGTACTTACTGGTGGCACAGACGTGGTTTCATCCTTTCCTAACATTAATTTATCCCTTGCCTAACGATTGCGTCTGAAGCAGTGCTTGCAGCACAGCTATCCTTGCCGTGAGGCGATTGTTCTCCTGTATAGCGACTGCAATTAGAAGGCATCATGTTAATGTTACTACTTAGCTTCGGCTGTTGGAGGTCCTGACGAACCGTGTCCAGATAAAGCATCCGGAGTGAAAAAGTTGAATGAAAAAAAARGTTGTGAGGGATAAACTCAAAATATAAACGGTAATTAAAAAGTAAAAACCGTAAAGTTGTCAGGTAGCAAAGTAAGGTTGGCAACAAAACGCACAGCAACACGTCTGCAAGTTGTGACCGGAAATGACAATGCATAATGTACACAGTAAGGTTAATTGATATTCCACCTTACTGTGTACATTATGTGAAGCCTATAGTCTAAGTTCCTGCTATCAAGATGTTTCCCCTATCTGTGTTCTGAATCACAGCTATGTTCCTATCAAAATGGAAAAAATAAAATGATATGTAAAAGTGGTACCAATCAGGTAAAAGTAACTGCATGTACATACCAATCCTCTGATATGGTATACACAAGTCTGTTATTCCACTATGCTTATTATACTACAATAAGACCATGCTTTTCTCATCCTATTTGGGAAACAACCATCATAGTTCATACATATTTTTTTCTTCTTATTCGATTGAACTTAAAATGGTCCTAGAATCATGTTCCCACTAGCTATTGTAGTATATCAGGAAATGTGGATTATGTCAACGGTAGGTTGTGTATAAAACACCTGTGTTGGCCCGGTGGTATTTCTATTTGAGTATGATTAGTTAAGATCATTTTAAGTCCTTCACATTCCACTTGGCTGGCTGTTTTTGTTGATGTTTTTCAGCTGTGCAGAATTACACATGAAATTAGTGAGCAGGGCCTGGTAGGGCTAGCCTACCATAATCCTATTTTCTTCAGTTAAATATAATGTTATGTGTTTGAGGTGTTGACACAAGTGGCATATGGAAACTAATATAGCTGTGTAGTGTGTATAAATAAAGGAAAATATGCAGAGAGAGAGAGAGAAACAGAGAGAGAACAACATAATAGCAGTAGGAATTTCATAACAATTTATTTTGTCTGTCTTGTCTGTCTGTTCTGTCTGTCTGTCTGTCTGTCTGTCTGTCTGTCTGTCTGTCCTGTCTGTCTGTCTGTCTGTCTGTCTGTCTGTCTGTCTGTCTGTCTGTTCTGTCTGTCTGTCTGTCTGTCTCTGTCTGTCTGTCTGTCTGTCTCTGTCTGTCTGTCTGTCTGTCTGTCTGTCTGTCTGTCTGTCTGGTCTGTCTGTCTGTCTGTCTGTCTGCTGTCTGGTCTGTCTGTCTGTCTGTCTGTCTGTCTGTCTGTCTGTCTGTCTGTCCCTGTCTGTCCTGTCCTGTCTGTCTGTCCTGTCTCTGTTCTGTCTGTCTGTCCTGTCTGTCCTGTCTGTCTGTTGTCTGTCTGTCTGTCTGTCCTGTCTGTCTGTCTGTCTGTCTGTCTGTCTGTCTGTCTGTCTGTCTGTCTTGTCTGTCTGTCTGTCTGTCTGTCTGTCTGTCTGTCTGTCTGTCTGTCTGTTCTGTCTGTCTGTCTGTCTGTCTGTCTGTCTGTCTGTCTGTCTGTCTGTCTGTCTGTCTGTCTGTCTGTCTGTCTGTCTGTCTGTCTGTCTGTCTGTCTGTCTGTCTGTCTGTCTGTCTGTCTGTCTGTCTCTGTCTGTCTGTCTGTCTGTCTGTCTGTCTGTCTGTCTGTCTGTCTGTCTGTCTGTCTGTCTGTCTGTCTGTCTGTCTGTCTGTCTGGTCTGTTCTGTCTGTTGTCTGGGTCTGTCTGTCAATTAACACAGAGCGTAGGTGTAAAAATTATTGGCACCCCGAAAGATTTTTATAAGTAAAATCAAACAACATTAAATCTGCATTAACATTAAACCTCTTTTTAGGTTAATCTCATTTTAAGGAAATGTTATGTGGCCTTCCATGGCTTCCTGTTTCACTGGGATATAAAAATTAGGTAACACACATGTACAATCCATTTGTATTCCATCACTATGGAGAAAGGCAAAGAACTCATAATAGAAAAATGGTTTGTGACTTTTATAAATCAGGCAATAATAACAACTGAAAAATCTAATATACCACCTACCTTTATTAGGGCAACAATTAAGACATTTACAACCACTGTTGGTACACTTGCCTGGTAGAGGACGCAAGTGTATCTTGTCCACACATACAGTGAGGAAGATGGTTTGGAAAGCAAAGAAAAGTCCAAGGGCCACAGTTGGAGAATTACAGAACTTGGTCATATCTTGGGGTCACCAAGTCTCCAAATCTACAATTAGACACCACCTCCATGCCAATAGGCTATTTGGAATGGTTGCCATAAAAAAATACTTTATTGAGAGCATTGGATTGTAACTGGGTGCTATGGTCAGATGAAATCAAAATATAACTCTTTGGCCATGCACACCAGTGGTCAGTTCTGCCTCGAAAAAGAAGGATGCATATGCAGAAGAGAACCTCATACCCACTGTAAAGTATGGTGGTGGATCTTTGATGTTATGGAGCTGTTTTGCTTCCTGGGTCATGAACCAGTACATTTTAGACCTAAACCTGGTTTCTCTTCCAGGAGACTAAAACTTAGCTGCAAGTGGGTCTTCCAGCAAAACAATGACCACAAGCACACATCAAAATTCACAAAGAAATGGTTAATTGACCACAAAATCAACGTTTTGCAATGGCCATCTCAGTCCTCCGACTTGCCCCCAATGATAACCTGTGGTTTGAATTGAAGAGGGCAGTCCATAAGCGCAAACTGAAGGATATCAAGAATCTGGAAGACAAATGTGTTGTTAACCAACTATAGTTTTGGCAAGTCGGTTAGGACATCTACTTTATGCATGGCCTACCTTCAAACTCAGTGTCTCTTTGCTTGACATCATGGGAAAATCAAAAGAAATCAGCCAAGACCTCAGAAGAAAAATTGTAGACCTCCACAAGTCTGGTTCATCCTTGGGAGAAATTTCCAAATGCCTGAAGGTACCACGTTCATCTGTATAAACAATAGTACTCAAGTATAAACACCATGGGACCACGCAGCCGTCATACCGCTCAGGAAGGAGACGCATTCTATCTCCTAGAGATCAATCAAGTTTATTTTATATAGCCCTTCGTACATCAGCTAATATCTCGAAGTGCTGTACAGACACCCAGCCTAAAACCCCAAACAGCAAGCAATGCAGGTGTAGAAGCACGGTAGAGATGAACATACTTTGGTGCATACTTTGGTGCAAAAAGTGCAAATCAATCCCAGAACAACAGCAAAGGACCTTGTGAAGATGCTGGAGGAAACAGGTGCAAAAGTATCTGTTTCCACAGTAAAACGAGTCCTATATCGACGTAACCTGAAAGGCCGCTCAGCAAGGAAGAAGCCCCTGCTCCAAAACCGCCATCAAAAAGCCAGACTACTGTTTSCAACTGCACATGGGGACAAAGATTGTACTTTATGGAGGAATGTCCTCTGGTCTGATGAAACAAAAATATAACTATTTGGCCATAATGACCATTGTTATGTTTGGAGGAAAAAGGGGGAGACTTACAAGCCGAAGAACACCATCCCAACCGTGAAGCACGGGGGTGGCAGCATCATGTTGTGGGGGTGCTTTGCTGCAGGAGGGACTAGTGCACTTCACAAAATAAATGGCATCATGAGGGAGGAAAATTATGTGGATATATTGAAGCAACATCTCAAGACATCAGTCAGGAAGTTAAAGCTTGGTCACAAATGGGTCTTCCAAATGGACAATGACCCCAAGCATACTTCCAAAGTTGTGGCAAAATGTCTTAAGGACAACAAAGTCAAGGTATTGGAGTGGCCATCACAAAGTCCTTACCTCAATCCCATAGAACATTTGTGGGCAGATCTGAAAAAGCGTGTGCGAGCAAGGAGGCCTACAAACCTGACTCAGTTACACCAGCTCTGTCAGGAGGAATGGGCCAAAGTTCACCCAACTTATTGTGGGAAGCTTGTGGAAGGCTACCCAAAACGTTTGACCCAAGTTAAACAATTTAAAGGCAATGCTTCCAAATACTCATTGAGTGTATGTAAACTTCTGACCCACTGGGAATGTGATGAAAGAAATAAAAGCTTAAATAAATAATTCTCTCTACTATTATTCTGACATTTCACTAACTGATCCTAATTGACCTAAGACAGGGAATTTTTACTAGGATTAGATGTCAGGAATTGTGAAAAACTGAGTTTAAATGTATTTGGCTAAGGTGTATGTAAACTTCCGACTTCAACTGTACAGCATAAATAAAAAGGCTAAGTGCTGTTTTCCTCAAAAGGGGATGGTGAACACTGAATAGTCATGAGCCTACTTCTTTCCTAGAATCACAACATGGCCAGATTGCCACTACATCTAATTCACTAATGTATTCTATACTTATTCAGGTTATGAGCTGTCATTTATACCAATGCCCTACATTCAATAACCATTAAGCCCAGATGATATTTCAAAACAAGAATTTTGTTTATGCCAGGCTAGCCCATCTGATATTCAAATCAGGAGGCCCCCTTTCCTCACAGTGTTGCACCCATCTGGTGTGGAGCCATAAGAGATGCAGTAGTTGGGGCATAAGGGTCACTTACAGCAGCCACAATGACATTGAAACAGCATCCTACTTTAGCCAAGGACCAACCAGCATGGACAAGATGGAGGCGGAAGTTAGAACTGCTGCTGAGAAACACTTAAGCCATCCACCTAATGTTTYTTAAAGGATTATGAAGCTTTTAAAATAACACTCAAATCATAACAGACTTGTGACGCAAATGAGAGATTCCTGTTTCGGCACAGCATGACGACAAGATCACCGCAAAAAGTGAATCACAGCACCATTAGTGAATTATTAACAATTTCTCACTGTAAGACATGACTGAGACAAGGATACATCAGTGACAATCAGCCTGCATCCCCTCTTCAAGTGCGTGGTGGGGCATTTACATATTTGCTTTCATGTCTGATTAGCATTTACTGATGTCAGGTGTACAGCTGGCCTGGCTGGGACGTGACTGGAAGGGGGATTAAAGTGCGTACGGCAGCCATATGCAGTGTCTGCAGCCTCTTCTGGGTCAATCTCATTAGACTTTCCTTGATTCCTCACTTCCTTTCTCCTTGCCTCTGAAGGGAAAAGAGAGATGTGGTGAAGGATAGGTGGAGAGGAAGGCTGGAGACACCAGCAGTCCACAAAGCATTGGTTATCTTGTGTCAAGGCCTTGTGTTCCGAGAGGCATGGTTGAGTGAGTGAGTGAGTGAGTGAGTGAGTGAGTGAGTGAGTGAGTGAGTGAGTGAGTGAGTGAGTGAGTGAGTGAGTGAGTTGCATCTACAATATATCTACTATTACTTTCTAAAAGATTATGTGGGGCACAAACTGCCTCACAGGTTAACATTGGAAACCCATGTCATCCCTAGGTAGCTACCCCAGCCATACATGTACTGTGTCTGGGTTGGGTAGCCCATGCTCAGGGTAGCAGATGGGAGTATAGGTCATCAGTGATGGACTTTTAAAAAGATTGATTTGAATGAGAATCACCCCATACTCATGATCAGCTTTATATGAAGTAGTCTCAGACACCCAGAGCGAAATTTTTGCGTAATTGCGTCAGATGCTCGATTAAGTTCTGGGGGAGACCCTCTGAACAGAAACTCAGAGCCAGTTTCAGGTAAGTGTATGGGCCAAATGCCCCCTCCCCTTCTGAAATTCTAAAGATGTGAGCATCTGCGAAATCGTGATTTGTCCAAATGACCAGTGACAAAAAAACTGTGTACCGGAACAAAGTTCCTCGTTAGTTGTCGCATCCCACAGTCTGTTAGTCTGTTGACAGATGATACTACCATTTGTGTTACGTGCTTCTGTCCACGAGTTACATAATGTATGAAGAGACGTTAGCTAAGCCGCTAAGAGATAGCGCTGGCAATATAGACGGTGTCCCAAATGGCACCCTATTACCTATATAGTGCATTACTTTTGACCAGAGACCAATATGTGCCATTCAGAGGGTGAAATGGCAAGACAAAATATTTAGGTGCCTTTGAACGGGGTATGGTAGTAGGTACCAGGCGTACTGGTTTGAGTGTGTCAAGAACTGCAACGCTGCTGGGTTTTTCATGCTCAAACGTTTCCCATGTGTATCAAGAATGGTCCACCACCCCCTTAACCGTCAATCATCCATGTCTCTGCTGTTGTGGGTCTCTGTTGTGGGTTGTATCTCTATCTTTAGGCCCTTATTGATCATTCACTCCTGTGGTCACATTAAGGAAAGACAAAGAGGCCATCACTGGCTATGTCAGATAAAGCACAGCTCAGTGATTGGTCAGTGATTGAGAGGCTAGCCAGCTGTTCTGGAGGTGACTGGTCGTGTTAGCAAGGGCAGCAGAGTATTTAGGAATAACCACTTTTGTTTACATGCTATCAAGTTATAGCAGTTATTTTCAGTCAGTGTGTGTAACCTTTTCCCACTGATCTAAAAATATTCTGTTACTTTCCACCAACAGCCCCCCACCCACATCCATGCACTTGCAGAGACACAGGCACATAGAAACACACAGGAACATACACACATACAATGGGGCAAAAAAGTATTTAGTCAGCCACCAATTGTGCAAGTTCTCCCACTTAAAAAGATGAGAGAGGCCTGTAATTTTCATCATAGGTACACTTCAACTATGACAGACAAAATTAGGGGAAAAAATCCAGAAAATCACATTGTAGGATTTTTAATGAATTTATTTGCAAATTATGGTGGAAAATAAGTACACAGGTCAGGGTGTGACATTCCCCATGTCACACCCTGACCTAACCAAAATAATTAAGAAAACAAAGAATACTAAGGCCAGGGCGTGACATAACCCCCCCTTAAGGTGAGAACTCCGGGCGCACCAGCACAAAGTCTAGGGGAGGGTCTGGGTGGGCGTCCGTCCACGGCGGCGGCTCCGGCACTGGTCGTGGTCCCCACCCCACCATAGTCACTACCCGCCTAGAAAGCATTTCAATTAACAGGTATGCCATGTTAAAAGTGAATTTGAGGAATTTATTTCCTTCTTTATGCGTTTGAGCCAAATCAGTTGGGTTGTGACAAGGTAAGGGTGGTTGTCACGAATCCCGCCGAGGATGGTGCCTCTTCCTGTTCGGGCGGCGCTCGGCGGTCGTCGTCACCGGCCTACTAGCTGCCATCGATTCTTTTCTTTTTGTTTCTGTTAGTTTGGGCTGATTGGGTGCACCTGTTTTGAGTTTAGTTTGGTGGGTAGGCTATTTAAGGGCAGGTAGCCCGCTGGCTGTTGTGCGGGCTTGTATTCTGTTATGTTGGTGTTGGATTTGTAATGTGGATTTTGTTATTTTCTCGGAACAGTTTAGTCCGGTGTTTTGGGACTCGTCTTTTCATGCGCCCGTATGTTTTAGGGCATGATCGTTTTCCCTGTGTATTGGAAAATAAATCCACGTTCTTGAAACCTGCTCTCTGCGCTTGACTTCATCCACCCAGTACTCCTAGCAGCTCTGACAGAAGCCCGCACCACAATATGGAGTCAGCAGGAGCAGCGACCACCCCTCTCCCAACTATGGAGGAGCGTGTCCATCATCATACAGCTGTCCTTCATCGTATCGGGTCAGCGATGGACATGATGATGGAGAGGATGGAACGATGGGAGAGGAGTGGTCTCCCGAYGGCCCCTTCAGCTCCCCTGCAGACGACACAACCCAYTCCTACAGGGTCATCGGCTGGGACCAGCACATTGCGTCTCACCCCCCCGAGGGTGTACGATGGAGCAGCGGCTGGTTGCCAGGGATTTCTGCTCCAGCTTGAGCTTTACCTGGCTACCGTGCGTCCGACTCCCTCGGGTGAGGAGAGTGTAAGCCTCCTTGTCTCCTGTTTGTCGGGGAGGGCCCTGGACTGGGCCAACGCAGTCTGGAACAGCCCAGACTCGGCTCGGGACCATTACGCGGAGTTCACCCGCCGGTTTCGGGCTGTGTTCGACCACCCACCAGAGGGCCGAGCGGCGGGTGAGCGTCTGTTCCACCTCAGACAGGAGACGAGGAGCGCCCAGGAGTTCGCTTTAGAGTTCCGGACCTTGGCTGCTGGTGCGGGGTGGAATGACAGGGCCTTAATAGACCATTACCGTTGCAGCCTCCGGGAGGACGTCCGTCGGGAGCTAGCTTGTCGGGACACCACACTCTCCCTCGATGAACTGATAGACATGTCGATCCGACTAGATAACTTGCTAACTGCCCGCGGGCGTTCAGAGGGGGTCCTGTCCATTCCACCTCCCAGCCCTCCCGCTCCAACTCCGATGGAGTTGGGAGGAGCTGCATCTAGGGGGACCGGAGGAGGTGGCTCTTCTTGCACCTACTGTGGCCGGAGAGGACACACTTCGGACCGGTGCTGGAGGAGTCCATCTGGGAATCGGGATGGCAGGCGGAATACTCCTCGGCCACCCCAGGTGAGTAGGCACAAGACTCACCCAGAGCTCCCTGTTGGTCACATGTTTTTGGTTATTTTTTTCCCTGCGTTTTTCCCCTCTCTTCAGCATAAGGCGCTAGTCGATTCAGGCGCAGCTGGGAGTTTTATGGATCGCGGACTCGCCCGTAAGTTGGGTATTCCGCTGGTGCAGATAGACCCACCTTTTCCCGTGCACTCCCTAGATAGCCGACCATTAGGATCAGGGTTGGTCAGGGAGGCCACGATTCCGCTGGACATGGTAACCCAGGGGGATCATAGGGAGCAGATCAGCTTTTACCTTATCGATTCACCTGGGTTTCCAGTGGTGTTGGGGGTTCCCTGGCTAGCCATTCACAATCCCCTCATTTCCTGGCGACAGGGAGCTCTTCAGGGGTGGTCAGATGAGTGTTCAGGTAGGTGTGTGGGAGTTTCCATCGGTGCCACATCGGTGGAGAGTCCAGACCAGGTTTCCACTGTGCGCATTCCCCCAGAATATGCCGATTTGGCTATCGCTTTTAGTAAGAAAGAAGCGACTAAA
>NC_036867.1:27300065-27304724 GCF_002910315.2 Salvelinus sp. IW2-2015 | reverse complement strand
CTAAATTACCATCTCATCGACGGTGGGATTGCGTGATAACCTCCAGGAGAACGCTGCACTTCCCAGGAGTCACGTGTACCCATTGTCACAGGAGAGAACGTTGGCTATGGAGACATATGTCACGGAAGCTGGGACGGGTTCATTCGGCCTCCATGTCACCGCCTCCTCGAGTTTCTTTTTTGTGAGGAAAAGGAGGGAGGACTGCGTCCGTGCATTGATTATCGAGGTCTAAATTCAATCACAGTGGGATTTAGTTATCCACTACCTCTCATCGCTACGGCGATGGAATCATTCCACGGAGCACGTTTTTTCACAAAACTGGACCTCAGGAGCGCGTATAATCTGGTGCGTATTCGGGGAGGAGACGAGTGGAAAACAGCGTTAGTACACATCAGGCCACTATGAGTACCTCGTCATGCCGTATGGGTGAAGAATGCTCCAGCCGTCTTCCCTTGTGAAGACTTACAGAAAACGTTTGACCTCTGTCATTGCCAACAAAGGGTATATAACAAAGTATTGAGAAACTTTTGTTATTGACCAAATACTTATTTTCCACCATAATTTGCAAATAAATTCATTAAAAATCCTACAATGTGATTTTGTGGATTTTTTTTCTCATTTTGTCTGTCATAGTTGAAGTGTACCTATGATGAAAATTACAGGCCTCTCTCATCTTTTTAAGTGGGAGACACAATTGGTGGCTGACTAAATACTTTTTTGCCCCACTGTACACACACACACAATATCCAAAGCAATGCTGCAAATAGCCAACAATTGATAAATGCACAAGAAAACAAATAAGCCACTGCTGCAGCAAAAAAGTTAATAATCTTTGTCACGCCCTGGCCTTAGTATTCTTTGTTTTCTTAATTATTTTGGTTAGGTCAGGGTGTGACATGGGGAATGTATGTGGTTTTTGTAGTGTCTAGGGTGGTTGTAAGGTTTAGGGGGTTTATTAGAGTAGTTGGGTTTATGTTTAGTATAGTAGTCTAGCTGTGTCTATGGTTGAGTGTCGGTATCTAGGAAAGTCTATGGTTGCCTGAATTGGGTCTCAATTAGAGACAGCTGGTTATTGTTGTCTCTGATTGGGAGCCATATTTAAGGCAACCATAGGCTTTAGCTGGTTGTGGGGAATTGTCTATGTTGAACRTTTGTAGCMTGTGTGTGTGCACTAYGTTTATAGCTTCACGGTCGTTTGTTGTTTTTGTATAGTTTGTAATAGTGTTTCGTTTCATGTTCATCTTCGTAGTAAAAATAAAAGAAGATGGCTTATTTTCCACATGCTGCGTTTTGGTCCGTCTCTCCTCCACACGATCGTGACAATCTTAATATCACATTCTCTATTGCTGTGTTATGAAATGATATACAACTCCAAGCAGTGGTAGATAAATACACAGATGACTGGCCTGATTGTACAGTGAGAGTGAGCTGATCTTCTCTGGTAATCTGTCAACGCTCACCAGAAATGGGAAAACATGCACAGAAATGTGTCTAGTCATAAGATATACAGTATATACCGAAATATGCATGCAAAAATATGCACACAAAAATGTAACATTTTGCATTCTGAGAAACACATTTTCACGAAATAACTACATAAGACGAGAACCACACAAACAACAATGTCCATTCGGAAATATTTTGATTTTGCGTGATCGCCCTCACTCAGTATATGCCCTCGACAGTATATGCCCTCTCCTAACCTTACCCTCAACAACAACCCCCTCACCCCACCCTGTTCCTCTCACCCCTTGGTGGTTTCAACCCTCAAGCCGATCTCTGTCACAAACACTTCACCATCAAGACCGCAGGAGAGAAGCAGCATGCAGCAGAAGGCTAATTGGTATTGTGTGGAGAATTGTCCTTTGTGCTCCTGCCACAGCCCCCAAACACACACACACACATACACACACAGTGACAGTGTGTCACTGGCACACAAGGACATTTGGAAAATCTGTTATGGGACAGCAGGATTAAAGAATGTGCTTACTCCACACTCTAGATGCTGGCTCGACACTATCCCAGCTCCCGCCTGTATTTTAACGGTTTAAGGGAAACAGCTAAATGCTGAGAGGGAAATGTCCCCAACAGCCTCTCTCATATTTTACAATCAGAGATTACCAGAGAACTCTCAACTCTGTGGGACCATGCTAATCTTTGACCCTTTTGCTCACTGTATAATCCTACTGAGGAATTATAGGGCCAGTGCTAGACACTTGACCACAACTTTCTCTCCCTGCGAGCCATTTTACACCCCTGGGATTGGTCTATGGGGAATTAACTCAGCTACTTAGCACAAGGGTAATTTAGCATTACTGGTATAAACCCGCTCCAGAAGTAGGGGTGGGTCGCCTGTTTAATATCCCCAGGGAGGAAGCCCACTGTTCAGGTAGGGAGAGCTGAGGAGATCCTTACCTCCAGAGCTCATCCTATGGATGGAAGGTACAGTATATGATAGGGCTGCACAATTTTGACAAAATATCTAATTGCGATTTTTGTGGGCAGATATTGCAATTGCGATTATGAATTGTGATTTTCAAACACTTAGGTGAAAACTTAATTCCATCAGACATGGTTGTTCAAGAGTCAGGGTTGAAAGCATCACTTCTAAAATTAGTTCATATGAATGAATACATACTGTGCTAACTGAATACAAAACCAAAACCAAAACCATTAGAAACACCTTCCTAATATTGAGTTGCACTCCCCCTTTTGACCTCAGAATAGCCTCAATTCATTGGGGCATGGACTTTACAAGCTGTCAAAAGCATTCCACAGGGAAACTGGCCCATGTTGACACCAATGCTTCCCACAGTTGTGTCAAGTTGGCTGGATGTCCTTTGGTGGTGGACCACTGTTGAGGCTGAAAAACCCAGCAGAGTTGCAGTCCCTGACACAAACCGATGTGCCTGGCGCCGACCATACCCCGTTCAAAGGCACTTAAATCCTTTGTCTTGCTCATTCACCCTCTGAATGCCAAACATACAAAATCCATGGCTCAATTGTCTCAAGGCGTAAAAATCCTTCTTTAACCTGTCTCCTCCCCTTCATCCACACGAATTGAAGTGGATTTAACAAGTAACATCAATAAGGAATCATAGCTTTCACCTGGTCAGTCTATTTCATGGAAAGAGCAAATTTTCTTTGTGTTTTGTATACTAAGTGTAGGTGATAGCATCTGTGATTTCTGTGTCTGCAGGACGTTTTGAAAACGAATCGATAATCAATGCCTGTTTAATGTAGGTGGCTGGCTGTGGCTGTGGCTGAGGCGCTTTGCTGCTGTCAACGCTTTTTACACCATGCAATCGTCGTAAAGTAGGGGCTTGTTCTTCTTCAAATTATTGAATACATTTGTTGTCGCCACAACTCTGAAGCACTTTTTACACAGCACTTGTTTAATATCTGTTTGCCTATAGCCAAAATACTGCCATACCACTGAAGATGCGCCTTTCTTTGGCATCAAATCGATCTCGTTTAGCAGTCACAGCACTCATGTTTCCGAGGTTTACGGAGGTAAAGCTCTCGCTCTCCTCACTAGCATCTAACAGCGCTTAGGACACTTGTGATTGGTCAGCATGTGCATGCCATGCAGAAAGTGAGGTCAGCAATCAGGGTTTCCTAAACTCGGTCCTCAGGACCCCAAGGGGTGCACATTTAGTTTTTTTGCCCTAGCACTACACAGTTGATTCAAATAATCAACTAATCATCAAGCTTTAATAATTTGAAACAGCTGTGTAGTGTAAGGGCAAAAATTAAAACGTGCAGCCCTTGGGGTCCCGAGGACCGAGTTTGGGAAACGCTAGCGCATCTCATTGGAAGAGATGCCATAGTATCATTATTGTTGTATTAATGGAGTGTCAAAAGTGAATCGCAGCCATTTGCGATATGGATATTGCAATTTCGATCTGACTTTGATTAATCATGCAGCCCTAGTATATGGATTGGCAAACATGCATGCTTACTAGTGTCTATGTTAACAAATGTTAACATATTACATCTAGACCTATTCAGCTGCTGTGCAAATGCAAAGACAGTGAGAAGCACAAACAGAACAATTTTCCACTACATAGTGCTATACCCATTTATACAAGACAAACTTCTTTAGCATGTGTGGCTGAAGAGAAACTTATTGTAGAAAGCACACAGCCTTCATGAATACAATACATGGTAAGAAAACAGAAGTCTGGGAGTCATACAGTAGGTCAATATTTAAGTCAAGATTAACCTGCTTTACTTACAGTGGATATAAACATAGGCCCAACTGTTTTCAGTGTTGACCAAAGTCGTGACAACGTCCATGATATCACAGAGTATCTAAGTCAAAGAGCTTGACCAATGACAAGAGGATTTGCATATATATACACAGTACCAGTCAAAAGTTTGGACACACCTTCTCATTCAAGGGTTTTTCTTTATTTGTACTATTTTCTGCATTGTAGAATAAAAGTGAAGACATCAAAACTATGAAACAACACATATGGAATCATGTAGTAAGCAAAACAGTGTAAAACAAATCTAAATATATTTTATATTTTAGAATCTTCAAAGAAGCCACCCTTTGCCTTGACAGCTTTGCACACTCTTAGGATTCTCTCAACCATCTTCATGGAGTAGTCACCTAGAAAGCATTTCAATTAACAGGTATGCCATGTTAAAAGT
>NC_036867.1:27200704-27297318 GCF_002910315.2 Salvelinus sp. IW2-2015 | reverse complement strand
CTGTGTTTTCGCACCAGGGACAGGGTTGGCCTTCGCCTCTCGACCGGAAAACCTGCCTCCTCGCCTGCCTGCCGAGGTGGGCCGGACAGTGTGTGGGGCCATTTAAAGTCCTGAGGAGGAATAAACGAGGTGTGTTAAGATTACAAACTCCCTTCTTACTATCGCAATTTAACCCCTCGTTTCATGTGTCTCTGCTCAGGCCGGTGGTTAGCTGGTCCTTCAGGAAGGTGAGGGGTACCAGGAGGTCCCTCCGCCCCCTCTGGATATACGAGGGGTCCCGCGCGTACGCTGTAACGAGCTATTTATGGACTCGAGACGCCGGGTGAGGGGCTGCAGACCTCGGTTGACTGGAGGGGTACGGTCCGGAGGAGAGGTGCTGCGGTAACCGGGGAAGGACATATTTAGATCCTTCCATCTTGGCTGATTTCCACCGTCGCCACCCGGATTGTCCTGGCGCCTCGCCCTCCGGGTCGTCCTCGAGGCCAGGGTCGGCGCGCTGCGGGAGCCGCGCGGTCAGAGGGGGGGGTACTGTCACGAATCCCGCCGAGGATGGTGCCTCTTCCTGTTCGGGCGGCGCTCGGCGGTCGTGTCACCGGCCTACTAGCTGCCATCGATTCTTTTCTTTTTGTTTCTGTTAGTTTGGGGCTGATTGGGTGCACCTGTTTTGAGTTTAGTTTGGTGGGTAGGCTATTTAAGGGCAGGTAGCCCGCTGGCTGTTGTGCGGGCTTGTATTCTGTTATGTTGGTGTTGGATTTGTAATGTGGATTTTGTTATTTTCTCGGAACAGTTTAGTCCGGTGTTTTGGGACTCGTCTTTTCATGCGCCCGTATGTTTTAGGGCATGATCGTTTTCCCTGTGTATTGGAAAATAAATCCACGTTCTTGAAACCTGCTCTCTGCGCTTGACTTCATCCACCCAGTACTCCTAGCAGCTCTGACAGTGGTATACAGAAGATTGCCCTATTTGGTAAAAGACCAAGTTCATATTATGGCAAGAACAGCTCAAATAATCAAAGAGAAACGAAAGTCCTTCATTACTTTAAGACATGAAGGTCAGTCAATGTGGAAAATGTCAAGAACTTTCCAAGTTTCTTCAAGTGCAGTCATAAAAACCATCAAGCACTATGATGAAACAGGCTCTCATGAGGACCGCCACAGGAAAGGAAGACCCAGAGTTACCTCTTCTGCAGAGGATAAGTGCATTAGGGTTAACTGCACCTCAGATTGCAGACCAAATAAATGCTTCACAGAGTTCAAGTAACAGACACATCTCAACATCAATTGTTCAGGGGAGACTGCGTGAATCAGGAATTCATGGTCGAATTGCTGCAAAGAAACCACTACTAAAGGACACCAATAAGAAGAAGAGGCTTGCTTGGGCCAAGAAACACGCACAATGGACATTAGACCAGAGGAAATCTGTCCTTTGGTCTGATGAGTCGAAATTAGAGATTTATGGTTCAAACCACTGTGTCTTTGTGACCGGAGGATCTCTGCATGTGTGGTTCCCACCGTGAAACATGGAGGTGTGATGGTGCTTTGCTGGTGACACTGTTGGTGATTTATTTAGAGTTCAAGGCACACTTAACCAGCATGGCTACCACAGCATTCTGCAGCGATACGCCATCCCATCTGGTTTGCTCCTACTGGGCATATAACACATTTTTCAACAGGACAATGACCCAAAACACACCTCCAGGCTGTGTAAGGACTATTTGACCAAGAAGGAGAGTGATGGTGCTGCATCAGATGACCTGGCTTCCACAATCACCCAACCTTAACCTAATTGAGATGGTTTGGGATGAGTTGGAATGCAGTGCAGAGTGAAAGAAAGGAGGGAAACATATGCTCAGCATATGTGGGAACTCCTTCAAGACTGTTGGAAAAGCATTTCTCATGAAGCTGGGTGAGAGAATGCCAAGAGTGTGCAAAGCTGTCATGAAGTGGGTGGGTACTTTCAAGAATCTCAAATAAAATATATTTTGATTTGTTTAACTTTGTTTGATTACTACATGATTTCATATGAGTTATTTCGTAGTTTTGATGTCTTCACTTTTATTCTACAAAGTAGGAAATAGTAAAAGTAATGAAAAACCCTTGAATGAGTAGGTGTGTCCAAACTTTTGACTGGTACTGTGTGTGTGTGCATATATATATACACTGCTCAAAAAAATAAAGGGAACACTTAAACAACACAATGTAACTCCAAGTCAATCACACTTACTGTTGAATCAAACTGTCCACTTAGGAAGCAACACTGATTGACAAAATTTCACATGCTGTTGTGTGCAAATTGGAATAGACAACAGGTGGAAATTAGAGGCAATTAGCACAGACACCCCCAAATAAAGGAGTGGTTCTGCAGGTGGTGACCACAGACCACTTCTCAGTTCCTATGCTTCCTGGCTGATGTTTTGGTCACTTTTGAATGCTGGCGGTGCTTTCAGCTCTAGTGGTAGCATGGACGGAGTCTACAACCCACACAAGTGGCTCAGGTAGTGCAGCTCATCCAGGATGCATATCAATGCGAGCTGTGGCAAGAAGGTTTGCTGTGTCTGTCAGCGTAGTGTCCAGAGCATGGAGGCGCTACAGGAGACAGGCCAGTACATCAGGAGACGTGGAGGAGGCCGTAGGAGGGCAACAACCCAGAGCAAGGACCGCTACCTCCGCCTTTGTGCAAGGAGAGGCACTCCAGAGCCCTAAAAATGACCTCCCAGCAGGCACAAATGTGCAGTGTGTCTGCTCAAACGGTCAGAAACAGACTCCCTGAGGTGGGTATGAGGGCCCGACGTCCACAGGTGGGGGTTGTGCTTACAGCCCAACACCGTGCAGGACGTTTGGCATTTTGCCAGAGACACCAAGAATTGGCAAATTCGCCACTGGCGCCATGTGCTCTTCACAGATGAAAGCAGGTTCACACTGAGCACATGAGCACATGTGACAGACGTGACAGAGTCTGGAACGCCGTGGAGAACGTTCTGCTGCCTGCAACATCCTCCAGCATGACCGTTTGGCGGTGGTCAGTCATAGGGTGGCATTTCTTTGGGGGCCGCACAGCCCTCCATGTGCTCGCCAGAGGGTAGCCTGACTGCCATTAGTACGAGATGAGATCCTCAGACCCCTTGTAGACCATATTGCTGTGCGTTGGCCCTGGGTTCCTCCTAATGCTGACAATGCTAACCTCATGCAAATAAAATGCTAATTAATTACTTAAAATCATACAATGTGATTTTCTGGATTTTGTTTTAGATTCCGTCTCTCACACGTGAAGTGTACCTATTATAAAAATTACAGACCTCTACATGCTTGTAAGTAGGAAAACCTGCAAAATCTCGCAGTGTACCAATACTTGTTCTCCCCACTGTAATATACACACATACCGTTCAAAATTGGGGTCACTTGAAATGCCTTGTTGTCCATGAAAACATACATGAAATGAGTTTCAAAATGAATAGGAAATATAGTCAAGACCTTGACAAGTATAAATAATGATTTTAATTAATTTCAGCCCATGCTCCTGAAGCACCTCACACAAGTGGATTGGCTTGATGGCCACTTCTACGTTACCATACGGTCAAGTGCTCCCACAAACAGCTCAATAAGGTTGCAATGCGTGACGTGCTGGCCACTCCATTATAGACAAAATAGCAGCTGACTGCTTCTTCCCTAAATAGTTCTTGCATAGTTGGAGCTGTGCTTTGGGTCATTGTCCTGTTGTAGAGAAAATTGACTCCAATTAAGCGCCGTCAACAGGGAATGGCGTGGCATTGCAAAATGGAAGTGATAGCCTTCCTTCTCAAGATCCCTTTTACCCTGGACAAATCCCCAAATCTCACCACCAAAGCACCCTCAGACCATCACACTGCCTCCCAACAATGCTTGACAGATGGCGTCAAGCACTCCTCCAGCATCTTTTCTGTGTCTCACGAATGTTCTTCTTTGTGATCTGAACACCTCAAACTTAGATTCGTCTGTCCATAACACCTTTTTTCCAATCTTCCTCTGTCCAGTGTCTGTGTTCTTTTTCCCATCTTAATCTTTTCTTTTTATTGGCCAGTCTGAGATATGGCTTTTTCTTTGCAACTGCCTAGAAGGCCAGCATCCCGGAGTCACCTCTTCACTGTTGAAGTGGAGACTGGTGTTTTGCGGGTACTATTTAATGAAGCTACCAGTTGAGGACTTGTGAGGCATCTGTTTCTCAAACTAGACACTCTAATGTACTTGTCCTCTTGCTCAGTTGTGCACCGGGGCCTCCCACTCCTCTTTCTATTCTGGTTAAAGCCAGTTTGCGCTGTTCTGTGAAGGGAGTAGAACACAGCTTTGTATGAGATCTTCAGTTTCTTGCCAATTTCTCACATGGAATAGCCTTAATTTCTCAGAACAATAATAGACTGACGAGTTTCAGAAGAAAGTTATTTCTTTCTGGCCATTTAAAGCCTGTAAACGAACCCACAMATGCTGATGCTCCAGATACTCAACTAGTCTAAAGAAGGCCAGTTATATTGCTTCTTTAATCAGAGCAACAGTTTTCAGCTGTGCTAACATAATTGCAAAAGCTTTTTCTAATGATCAATTAGCCTTTTAAAATTATAAACTTGGATTAGCTAACACAACGTGCCATTGGAACACAGGAGTGATGGTTGTTGATAATGGGCCTCTGTACGCCTATGTAGATATTCCATTAAAAAAATCAGCCGTTTCCAGCAACAATAGTGATTTACAACATTAACAATGTCTACACTGTATTTCTGATCAATTTGATGTTATTTTAAATGGACAAAAAATGTGCTTTTCTTTCAAAAACAAGGACATTAGTAAGTGACTCCAAACTTTTGAACGGTTGTGTGTGTGTGTGTGTATATATATTTCTGGTCCCAGTCCGTCAGGTAGGGAGCTTAGTTTAACCGGCTCAAGACACTGAAACAAACACCATCATATCCATGGCACAGTTCTAGACAGACACTCGGCCACGTAAACTTCTTACTAGAACACCTCTTACTAGAACACACTGACAGGTGAGTAAAGTGGCCCCAATAACAAGTCACTCAGCCCTAGTTGTTATTCTGAACATATCAAAATGTTTCTGTTCTAATTTCCCAGAGAATCAAAATGTTCTAAGATCATTTTTGAGTAGCGTATGTGTCAAAATGTTGTTTAAATGAAGGACAGTAGTTTGAAATCTCATCAGGGACTCGGTATCACCAGTACATCAATTCTGTTCTATTTCTAGGTCAAGGTGGCAACAGAATGTCTTGGGGGTAAAGAGGATATTTTGGTTCTTTGGCCATATTCTTAGTCCTCCAATTCAATGAAAGCTCTCTAAAAACAGTCCCTACACTACCCCCTTGTGGTAGCATTCTACACCATATGTTGAATAAACACATGACGCCTTCAAAAATTAAAAACCATGTTATTCACAGAAAGCTGAAATTCAATAACCATTATTGAGGTAGAATGGGTTTAATTTAGGCAGATTGTAAACAAAGATAAAGAAAAAAAAGTGTCTGAAAACTGCAAATGCCACAAATCAAGGGAAACTGCATTTTTCTATCTACATTTACATTTACATTTAAGTCATTTAGCAGACGCTCTTATCCAGAGCGACTTACAAATATCTAGGTCAAACAGCTCAGACAAGTGACATGTTTGTGCAACTCAGTCCAAAAATTACCCAAGATCAGAATTGACTAAAAAACAGTAAAAAACGTGATTTCCGTTGTGTGAAACTATAAAATAAATCTAGAAATCTGAACAGCAGTGCCGGACTACCGGACTTACTTACTGCATTAGCACATTCTTCCATGGTGCAGAGAGAAACATTTGAAGTTTTCTAATGCTATTCTAAGCATTGTGTCATGAGGACAAGAGCAAATTTTGACATACACAGTTTTAAAGCCAATTTCCTACAATTCTACACTTTTTGCCATTGGGCAGATTTTGGGGGGTTGATATTTTATAGCGCATCTCATTTTGTTCACATTTTGCCATGAGGTTAAGATAACTTTGCCATTCTAAAGCTAATTTCCTACAATTCTACACATTTTGCCATGAGGCTGAAATCATTTAAAAGTTTTAAAGCTAATTTCCTACAATTCTACACATTTTGGTATCATATGCAACAAAAATATGGGTTAGGGGCCCAAGGCGCGTGCCTACAGTGCCTGTTCAGTAATCCGGCCCTGCTGAACAGTTGAGCTCACTTGATGAGGAATACCTCTGTATTAAAGTAGAAACTACGTGGGTGTATGTACGTGTGTCTGTGAAAACCAACCCCCAACTCCAGGGGAGACTCTCAATTGCGTACTCCTCGCATCATCTCTCCATCTCAAAACCTATTGGAGATGGTCAGAGGGAAGGGACCTCTGGCTTTCTCATCCAATGGGTTATGAGAAGAATACTAGGCGAGAGGAGGTGAGGAGAATACAATTGAGATTCTCCCCAAGATGGCTTTCCTTGTCATCTTCAGCAGGCTCTGGGGTAAACTTTCCCCAAGGTACAGATCTAGGATCAGCTTCCCCTCCCCCAATCCTAACCTTACTCATTTGTGGGGGAAATGCAAAATAGACCCAAGATCAGCATCTTGGGGCAACTTCACTCTACTCCATTCAGCAGCAGCCCCCCTTGGTTTGCTTGCTGGACACCGGCCTCTCGTCTTCCAGGTCTATGGTGAGTGCGGCCTCGCTCTCCGACCTCATCCTCAGGATGGACGGCAGCACCATGTTGGACAGCGCCTCGAACAACGCATCCACGTTGGCACCCGTCTAGGCTCTCGTCTCAAAGCACATCCTCTCTGCAGGCGGGCTCAAACGCTCATCCAGCACGCTGGTAGAGCGCCATGGCTTCCTCCTTTCGAACCTCTYGGTTGGCCACAGGGGAGCCCGTAGTAGCGGAAGCTGGAGGGGTGAGGTGGCAGGCATAGTGCGGTATGTGGACAGGGGGTCAGTAAAGTTAGCCTTGTTGCAGTCGTGATTGGCCGTGTCGGTGAGAGACAGGAAGCGGTCCTCAAGCTCGACCAGGCTCTGCCAGTTGGTCACGTCGTAGGTGAGGATGACAGCAGACGCGCCCCGGCAGTACATGGGGCCGAGCCTGTGGAACTGCTCCAGACCTAGAAATGAAACATTGAGCATGTTTAGATGGTTACATAGTGTAATGAAACAAGAAGGGAGAGGGAGCTTGTCCAAGGTGGTCTGCGAACCCTCAGCCTTCTGGTCAAAAGACCAGCACGCTAACAACTGCTCCAAGAAACCTCTCCGCCTTGTGGGAGTCAATATATGTGTTTATGAACGCAGGGTCGCTCTACTATACAGCAAGAACAAACATAAACCAACAGAGATATACACATGGGCAGACAGATCAACTTTTACTATATGCTTTGGGTATTCCACACACAAAAGCTACTGATTTCTGTATTGAATGGAAAAACCCAGTCACTCAAGACAAGAGGTTATCTTCAGTTGAGCTCTGTATGGAAAGTAGGCCTAACTACTGTGTCAAGCACTTCCCCCGCCCATTAATTGCCCCACTGTAAACAAATCCCCCCAAAATTAGACATGAAATACAAATTTGAAAAAGATTCTTGAAACCCTACTGTGAATTTGGAAAATACATATTGATTCTTGGTTCTGTCAACCAATTACTCTTGATGAGTTTAGCCTAAATAATTTAAATTAGTCTGTCTGTGCATTTAAAAATGCAAAATAAAAGTATAAATTGACATTGCACTTTCCCCATGTGCTATACAATATATTTTATCATAAAAAATACCTACCTGCGGTGTCCCAAAGCGATATGTTGTAGGGTCCCCACTGCTTAAGTAGAACGCACCGCCGACGATACTAATGGCATCATTTAACTTTTTATCCATGTACCTGTGTAACAGAGAGGTCTTCCCAACGTTCATGTCCCCCAATATAACCAGTTTCACGTCAGGCCTCATTTCAGGCATTGTTATTTTCATTCTCCTTCTAGACATCCGAACAGGCTACACTATCTCAAAAGTGCAATTGACTTTCAATAAAAACGTATTTGATAAAATTGTCAAAGCAATTAAGCATCACTACTGTTCCAGTCTGACAGGTGGCCTTTGACATGCATAGAACATGTGTAGGTCTAAAGCGAAGGAATGCATAGGATTACCAAACCGTGAGCAACTTCTACCCATGTAGCATCCACCGCAGAATAAAAGGCATATGACTCATTCCTACATGAACAGATATATCAATGAAGCTGTGACACAGCTTGCTCAATGATCAAAGTTCACTCAGAAAATGACGACAGGGGAAACTTGTGCGAAAGACTGCTGGACGTTTTAAAGTAGTATCTGGCCAACGAGCATGCAGGAACATCAAACAAATAACTGAGCTTTGATAGTAAAATGTTAATGTAGTCCACCAAACCAAAGAGGGGTTTCCCTTTATATTTGCATGTATGTAGCTATTGTATTTGTTCAGCTGCATGTCTTGTGACCTTTGTTTGATAACAATTCATATTCTGAGAAATTAACATTTAATCAAAGGTTGGCATCCTTTTACTTCTATATGTCCACTCCCTCTAATGTGTGTGTGTTGATGAAATCAGTAGCAAATAGTATAACGTAGCAACAGAAAGACAATGAACAAAAATAGCAGGCAAAATCCATCCACTGGACAATGTTGGAGGCAGTTTATGGTAGAGCAATTAACATTAAATTCTCTGGCAACAGCTCTGGTGGACATTCCTGCAGTCAGCATGCCAATTGCACACTCCCTCAAAACTTGAGACATCTGTGGCATTGTGTTGTGACAAAACTGCACATTTTAAAGTGGTCTTTTTCCCCTAGTACTAGGTACACCTGTGTAATGACCAGGGGCGAAAATCTGATATCAACCTTGGAGGGGACAATTACATGACATTTTCTCAGGAGCAATTCCTGAGGGGGACACCAAAAGTAGTGCTGTAACACATAGACTATGTTGTAATATGTTAAATGTATATTGAGGGACCATAATCACTACTACTGGATAATTGTTAGGTACAGTAGTTAACTGAAGGGTTGTCCCAACTTGTTTAAATCATTATAATACTACTAATAATAATAGTTATAGCAGTGTTCCTTATCAGTGCAGTGTTCCTCTCTTGAAACGTCAACACTCTGTTTGCAAGAGTTTGCGGTTCTATAAATTGTGGGTGTGGCTGATATGGTTCTGTGTCATCACTGAGGTAACTGGACGATGCTGTGCCACTGTCCCCTATACTGGTGCTGCTGGCAACAAGGGTGACACCTGGTCCTGCCGTGGCTGTGACACTGTCCTCTGAAGTCTCTCTCCTTGGCTCTTTCCCTTTCACCACCCTCACTGACWSAGTCTGTCTCCTAGAAAAGAAATAAGGTTTTTGCTGTACTCCTAACTACCGGTACCCAAAACTACACAATTAATCACAACAGCAATACCATTGCCTTAAACAAATCTTAGTTTAGTCACCAGTTTAAGTTGAGAGCTGGGGTATCCATGGCATTTTCCAATTATGTCCCAATTTTACAAGTAAAAAAAATGGAGAACCTTTCATAATGTTGCCAAACAAAGACTCAACAAACTTACCTGAGACTCCCTGTCTCTGCCAGTCTGTCCCTGCCTATCTGTCCACAGCTCTGCTGTCTGTGTGCCATCTGTTGCCTGYTCTGCCTAATGACATCATTGTGAAACATTCCATTAGCATTTCACTTCTTTCTTATGAACATTTTATCAACTGGTCTTTGAGATATTAGGCTACTAGAGTTCTTACTTTGCGTTTTTGGGTGATCTCTGAAAAATACTCTGATGTCCGTCTTTTTTCTGACATTTTTTCTACTGGCTGGCTGGCTGGCTGACCGGTCTAGCTGCACACACACACATTTACACAACACATTGCTGCAACGTTTTGAAATTTTAACCTAGTTTGTTTCATATTGGCAGGCTTCCAACAATAGCTGAATTTGCAAAGCTAGCCGACACATATCCCGTTTCTGTGGTGTTTGCTATAATCTTTGCTACCTGGTTAAAGGTGAAAAAAAAAAAAATATTCACTAGGACAAATTTTGCTTTTGCAACGAGACCATTTAATATATTTAAGACAATGGTATAGAGAGAGTGTAGTTCTGTCAGTTTGGACTTCAGTTTATCGCTAACCTTATCACGGGGACTTTGAAGCACTACAGCTGCATGCTAATCTTGGAATAAACTCACGATAGCAAATATTCCATTTTGACGACGCACATAAATGGAATAGGTACTAGCTAGCTTGATAGTTAATGTTTGCTTTAGTTTGCGCGCTAGCTCTGCAAATTCAGCTAGTGTGTGAAACCCTGCAACATTAAAAAAATATATACATTGCTATGGCGCGATTGACTGGATTACCTCACGTCATTTACGTACACTGAGTGCCTTTCGGACAGTAGATACGAACCCTCTATTACCTTGCAAGCTAAGAACTGGCAGTGGATCAAATCATTGTGGGGAAAGGGCGGGGGGGTCGCCAATCTGTGAAACTTAAAAACGGCTTATTAAGTGTCTATAATCAGCACAAGTGCTTTCATTGCGTATTATATATATTATGAAATTACATAGTTATGTTTAACAGTGATATATTGGGGGGGAACAATCATATTTTTCCCAGGATGGGGGGTCGTGTCCCCCCCGTCCCCCTGGATTCCGCCTATGGTAATGACCATGCTGTTTAATCAGTCTCTTGATATGCCACAACTGTCTGGTGGATGGATTATCTTGGCAAATGTGAAATATTCATTAACAGGGATGTAAATAAATGTGTGCACAACATTTGAAGAAATAAGCTTTTTGTGCATGGAAATTTTCTATGATTTTCTATTTCAGCTCATAAAACATGGGACCAAGACTTCGATGTTGCGTTTACATTTTGTTTTAGTGTGTAATAATTTAAACTGCATTTTGCACAGGAATAATGTGCCAATTCTGATTTCAAAGATATACATATTTGATAGTCATTCCCCTGAAATACATTTTACTTTGACTCAAATAGCTTCAAGTGAAAAATATTTTAAATGAAAACAATAGTTTATACACAATTCAATCAATACAATTTTGCAGACCTCAGTATTATTTTATGACGATTCCATTATTTATTTTTGAAACATGCAATCACATAATATGCAATGCCAGTGACGTATCAACCTGCCCTATGACTAGGGTTGCAAAGGGTCGGCGAATCAGTTTCCGATAAATCTATCTGCCGGATAATTTCCCGCGAATACTCTAATCCTTCTCCATGGGAGAAGTGTCAAGGGCCGCGGGCGCACAGTGGGGGAGAGTATCTTCATGCTTACAATTCACTATAATTTACAATAAAGAAATGTAATAAGGGCGTTTCATTGCTAATCAGATGAATACCCCCCCCTATCCTTTTTTTGTGGGATACACAAGGCAATTCTAGGTCTTGTGGTATATTTTGGTTAAACTATCCCCAATTCAATGGAATTGCAACCCTCTGCATGCACAGAGCATTCTTCCAGGCAGTCAATGACCTTGGACCACAGAAGGTATTTGCACTGGTGACAGACAATGCTGCGAACATGAAGGCTGCTTGGTCTAAGGTGGAGGAGTCCTACTGGCTGTGCTGCTCATGCATTGAATCTGCTCCTCAAGGACATCATGGCACTGAAAACAATGAATACACTCTACAAGAGAGCCAAGGAAACTGTTAGGTATGTGAAGGGTCATCAAGTTATAGCAGCAATCTACCTCACCAAGCAAAGTGAGAATAATAAAAGCACCACATTGAAGCTGCCCAGCAACACCCGTTGGGGTGGTGTTGTCATCATGTTTGACTCCAAGAAATGGCCATATCACTGTCTGCCGATATGGAGAGCCCCATCAAGAGGATCCTCCTGGATGATGTATTTTTGGAGTGGTAAGCAGCCCGAAACTCCTGAAAGCTATAGCAGTAGCCATTGCACAGATTGAGGGAGACAATTCCACCCTGTCTGATGTTCAGACTGCTTGCAGATGTAAGAGAAGAAGTCTGTACTGCCCGGCCCACTTCACTGTTGCTCCAAGCAGAGGAAACAGCAGTTCTGAAATACATCAAAAAGCATGAAGACTTCTGCCTGAAGCCCATATACACCGCAGCATACATGTTGGACCCATGGCAAGAGCATCCTGTCTGGTGCAGAGATCAACAAGGCCTAAGGTGTCATCACTACCGTGTCTCTCCACCTTGGCATGGATGAGGGCAAGGTTCTTGGCAGTCTGGCAAAGTAGAATTCCAAGTAAGGGCTTTGGGATGGAGGTKCAATATGGCAGTTGTGSCAAAATATCTCATCAGCCATCTGATGGAAGGGACTTTGTGGATCTGAGTCTCTTTCCCCTGTTGCCTCCATCATCCTCCAAATCCCACCAACATCAGCCGCCAGAGCGCAACTGGTCCTTGTTTGGGAACACACACACACCACAGCACGCAACAGGCTGACCAATACAAGGGTTGAAAAATTGGTGGCCATCCGGGCAAATTTGAAGCTTTTTGAGCCTGACAACGAGCCATCCTCAACAAGGTGGGAAAGTGACAGTGAAGATGAGGCCTCAGAGTCTGATGTTCAAGAGGTGGACATTGAAGAGGTCCAGGGAGAAGACATGGAAGCCTGAGAGGAAGACAACCAAAGCTTTAGTTTCTAGACTATCATTTTACAGATGTATTGTTGAAAACATTTTTGGGAGATGCGATGGATCATTRGGGATCATTCAATATTCCCGTTCTTTAATTGAGTTGATTCTTCACATGGGATGATTTCACTGAACAACAAATTTCAATTCGTAACTAAATTGTTTTTTTTATTTCTATTGGAAGGATTTAATAATTTGCAATTATGTATACTTATGATAAGGTAAAAGGTTTATGTTTCTGTCTCCATATGATATGGTAAAAATAGCCAATGCAAAAAACATCTACATTTAAACAGTATTCATATTAATTTGCATATACTTCCATTAATTCCAATGGAAAATTTCCACCTCTGAATATTCCACAAAATGTACAACCCTACCCATGACTGAAATTCCATTATACCAATCCTTCCAAAGTTTTGAGTAAACCGCCAACAACATCATTGCAGCTCCAACCCACAATTCCATGTCTCTCAGTCTTTGTGGTAGTCCTTAATCTTCATCCAAACCAGGACATACAAAACTCAAAATCTAAGCTCATTCTGTTTGCAATTCTGTTCTACTTTTCCTTATCCTGGCCAGCTGGCMTCTTCTGAGAAATCTCCCACGTGGACTTGGGGCCTCGGTCCTGAATTCAGAAAAAAAACAAAAAACTTGAGTCATAATGAAGGAATGTCACCCAGTTAAACCTCTTCATACTACAAACACTCAAGTCTTTCAAGCAAGGTATAACAGTATGGTTAATTTTGCAATATCAGTACATAGCTAAAGATGTTAATATAATGTTATAATAAGGCCTTATTAATGTGCATCATTGGTGCAGGATGTATTTTTAGAGACACCAGATGGCATAAAGTATCCAAGTGTTCAACTTCTTGGATTAGTTTTATCCTATGGTTTGAGGAAATGTAAAACTGAAAGAAGAAAAAAAAAAAAAAAAAWWMAAATATTACCTTAATTAAATGCGAAATGAAAGAGGTAATCCAGTGCTTCATATTCCATTCACCCAGCTCAATGTAACATCGATAGGTTTAGGCTACAACATCATACTCGAATTTGCCCTATACCCATCCTGAGGTTGCTACAACCTAACCTAAATATGTAAGTTTATAACGTATTAACGTAGGTGCACAGGAGGTTTAGAGACAAAGGTGGCAGTGACACATTCAATACCGCCTTGCATACTCTTGCCTGCATCTAGCGGATCTAGGGTGTAATCATTATTCCAAACAGTTGTTCAGTTTTGCAACCAAAACAAGAGTTTCTATTGCAGGTCAGTCCATCCCATTTACTTTCGTTTAAGAAACGTTTTGCAACATAATTGGTAGAATGAATACAGCCCTGATTACCTACACACACAGTTCACTTTCATAGCAGCCACATACATACAGCATCCTCACTGGATTAATAATTCCTTCTCGCATCTATACGCTCTCCTCCTCTCACCTTCACTTGTGAACTTGAGCACAACAGCTGTCTGTGACCCTGCGAAAAAACAGCACAGCGCACATCATTGTCACCATTTTAGCTAAAGCGGCAGGTAGCCTAGTGGTTAGTGTTGGACTAGTAACCGAAAGGTCGAATCCCCAAGCTGACAAGGTAAAAATCTGTTGTTCTGCACCTGAACAAGGCAGTTCACTGTTCCTAGGCCGTCATTGAAAATAAGAATGTGTTCTTAACTGACCTGCCTAGTTAAATAAAAGGTAAAAAAGTAAAAATAATAGTCAACATAGCTACTAGAAGTAACGCGGTAGTAAACCTGCTACAATCACGCAGTACAGTAAAGTTTGGGCGTTATCCAGATTTTCATACCGTTCTTCTGCCATTCCGGGATTTATGGTATAACCGGCTTGCATACAAGGGGGCACTAAAAATGTAAAAAGCCCATTGGGTGTCTTACTACCAAAATGCTAACAAAATCTCGTTCTTTTTAGCTTGTAAATGTCCACACTCTTTTGATTGGTAGCATAACGTGTCAGTTCATATTGCAAGAGCTCTGATATGTTGGAGGATGTCCTCTGGAAGTCGTTGTAAATATTGTGTAAGTCTATGGAAGGGGGTGAGAACCATGAGCCTCCTAGGTTTTGTATTGAAGTCAATGTACCCAGATGACGAAAAATAGCTGTCCTCCGGCTACACAATGGTGCTACCCGAGAGAATGCTGTTGAGGCTACTGTAGACCTTCATTTCAAAACAGTGTGTTTTAAATCAGTTATTTGATGTGCATATACTTAGTATAGATTTTCTAAAAAGGATMACGTAAAGTTTCACTTTCGTCTTCCCCTTCCTCCTTTGAGGAACATTCCACTGACCTACACACACTAACCCTTATGTGCACTCCCAAAGGTGCAAGGTCTTTCCCGCAGGGTGTCACAGGCTTTGAGGGGTACCCTTTCTGAGTGTGGTCTTGGACTGGGATGGGTGGGCTCTCCAAGGGGCGTGTCTTCCACGGACAAAGCGAAGGTCCGCACATCCCTACGGAACCGAGCCAACTGCTCCACCATGTTCTCTAGGGTCCCCGAAGAATCTACAGAATGAGCCTCCTGAAGGTGAAGATAGGTGAGATATGGGAACAAGTAAACCAGTTAGGGTTATGGTACCTTATGGTCCTGTGTGGCTCAGTTGGTATTGCATGGCGCTTGCAAYGCCAGGGTTGTGCGTTCGATTCCCACGGGGGACCAGTATGCTCTGGATAAAAGTGTATGCTAAATTACTAAAATGTCAAATGTAACATAAAATAGTATAATCATAAAATAGTATAATTATTATAATTAACCTGACTTTAAGCCCATAATTGGTGCTATTTTAACCACAGAAAAAAAGTGTAACGTTTATGGACATTTACCATTAAAATGGTGCAGACACACCATGTACACAATCGTATGTTGCACTGGAAAAAGGCAGGGATTTAATCCATTCAGTGGTACACCATACAGTACAAGCCATCCCCTTATGAAACACAGGAAAATCTACACGATAAATTGTGTCATCTTTGTAACAATTCAATGCAATGTGTGAAGGTATGACTTGTGATGTTACATCTTATTCAGGTTAGTTGTGTTGACATGCTGAGATGTTGACTTTCTTAGCCTGAACCTGTTCCTCAGAGGGGTACGCTACGTTTGTCATGCTTCTCACCTTAGTGATGGGCTGAAGATGGCGGTTCCCATGGTAAACAAGGCTCATGATGGCGTTGACGACCCTTGGCGTTTCAAAGTCATCTGACGACGTTTGCTTTGGTTTCAGCTAACCTTGAAAACACAGACGCCAAGGAATTGGTCAAGGTTTATCTGCTTACCGTCTGAAGGACATGGGCTATGGTAGAAAAAATTAACTGTTCAACCAGACTTATTAAACATAGACATAAATGACCCACCTTGTGTAAAATATGCAAGCAAATATATCACCTTGACAAAGGCATCATCAGAACCGAAAATTGCTGTAATGTCTCAATCAACTGAGAATGCATGTGACTCTCCTGATGCTTCCTGATGAGATGTTCCTGAACTAGAATGAACTTCTGTGTGTATTCAACGCTGTACTACACTGCATATAAGTATAATAGCAGAAAGGAGATGTAGGCCCTACCTTTCCATAATGCCCCCTCCTGCACAGCCTGGCACTGTAGCTGGCCCCTCATGTAGGCCTGGGCATCATGGGTGAAGGCAGTAGTGGTTGCCAGGGAGCTCCAGGCTTCGTTCAAGCTGGCGTCACTGTAGTTGATTGCTGTGAACAACAAAAAACGATGAGCTCAACATCACTTGAGTAAAATGAAAGCCAGTGTACTACAATAAAAACCACCAAAAAGGGTTCACACCTGATCTGTATTTGGTCAGCAGGCAGAACATTCAGAATTCATTGGCGGAGTAAGATTCTAGGAAGTCCTACAAGTGAGAGAGATGGACACACATGAAGTAGATATTACCTCAATTAGGAAGAATGAAGACTTGTTATAAAACAAATGACCTTTTCTATAGTGCAAGTCTGAAACCATTTAATGATGTTTATTTATTTAAAAGTAGTAATGTACTGTAGATCAACACTTTACCTTTATCGTTATATAATTATTCAAGGACTGACATTTTCTCAGCACTTCCTTTAAGATGTAAATGTCATGTATAAGAAAATAAAGTAAAAGTAGGAATTCAGATATGAATCGCATCCTTTTGCCGTTCTCCATCATTACTCATGGAGGACTTAAGTCAAATCAAATGAAAGTTTATTTGTCACGTGCGCCGAATACAACAAGTGTAGACCTTACAGTGAAATGCTTACTACTTACAGGCTCTAACCAATAGTGCAAAAAAGGTATTAGGTGAACAATAGGTAAGTTAAGAAATAAAAACAGTAAAAAGACAGTGAAAAAATGTAGCAAGGCTATATACAGTAGCGAGGCTATAAAAGTAGCGAGGATACATACAGACACTGGTTAGTCAGGCTGATTGAGGTAGTATGTACATGTAGATATGGTTAAAGTGACTATTCATATATGATGAACAGAGAGTAGCAGATAGCCCGGTTAGTCAATGTGCAGGAGCACTGGTTGGTCGGGCCAATTGAGGTAGTATGTAGATATGTACTTGAATCTATAGTTAAAGTGACTATGCATACATGATAAACAGAGAGTAGCAGCAGCATAAAAGAGGGGTTGGGGGGCCCACAATACAAATAGTCCGGGTAGCCATTTGATTACCTGTTCAGGAATCTTATGGCTTGGGGGTAAAAACTGCCTTTTTGTCCTAGACTTGGCACTCCGGTACCGCTTGACATGCGGTAGTAGAGAGAACAGTCTATGACTGGGGTGGCTGAGGTCTTTGACAATTTTTAGGGCCTTCCTCTGACACCGCCTGGTGTAGAGGTCCTGGATGGCAGGCAGCTTAGCCCCAGTGATGTACTGAGCCGTACGCACTATCCTCTGTAGTGCCTTGCGGTCGGAGGTTGAGCAATTGCCATACCAGGCAGTGATGCAACTAGTCAGGATGCTCTCGATGTTGCAGCTGTAGAACCTTTYGAGGATCTCAGGACCCATGCCAAATCTTTTTTGTTTCCTGATGGTGAATAGGCTTTGTTGTGCCCTCTTCACAACTGTCTTGGTGTGTTTGGACCATTCTAGTTTGTTGGTGATGTGGACACAAAGGAACTTGAAGCTCTCAACCTGCTCCACTACAGCCCCGTCAATGAGAATGGGGGCGTGCTCAGTCCTCCTTTTCCTGTAGTCCACAATCATCTCCTTAGTCTTGGTTACGTTGAGGGACAGGTTGTTATACTGGCACCACCCGGCCAGGTCTCTGACCTCCTCCCTATAGGCTGTCTCGTCGTTGATCAGGCCTACCATCGTTGTGTCGTCTGCAAACTTAATGATGGTGTTGGAGTCGTGCCTGGCCATGTAGTCGTGGGTGAACAGGGAGTACAGGAGGGGACTGAGCACGCACCCCTGGGGGCTCCAGTGTTGAGGATCAGCGTGGCAGATGTGCTGCTACCTACCCTCACCACCTGGGGGCGGCCCGTCAGGAAGTCCAGGATCCAGTTGCAGAGGGAGGTGTTTAGTCCCAGGATCCTTAGCTTAGTGATGAGCTTTGAGGGTACTATGGTGTTGAATGCTGATCTGTAGTCACTGAATAGCATTCTCACATAAGTGTTCCTTTTGTCCAGGTGGGAAAGGGCAGTGTGGAGTGCAATAGAGATTAGATCATCTGTGGATCTGTTGGGGCGGTATGCAAATTGGAGTGGGTCTAGGGTTTCTGGGATAATGGTGTTGATGTGAGCCATTACCAGCCTTTCAAAGCACTTCATGGCTACAGACGTGAGTGCTACGGGTCTGTAGTCATTAGGCAGGTTGCCTTTGTGTTCTTAGGCACAGGGACTATGGTGGTCTGCTTGAAACATGTTGGTATTACAGACTCAATCAGGGACATGTTGAAAATGTTGAAAAAGACACCTGACAGTTGGTCAGCACATACCCGGAGCACGTCCTGGTAATCCGTCTGGCCCCGCAGCCTTGTGTATGTTGACCTGTTTAAAGGTCTTACTCATGTCGACTACGGAGAGCGTGATCACACAGTCATCCGGAACAGCTGATGCTCTCATGCATGCCTCAGTGTTGCTTGCCTCGAAGCGAGCATAGAAGTGATTTAGCTCGTCTGGTAGGCTTGTGTCACTGGGCAGCTCGTGGCTGTGCTTCCCTTCATAGTCCTGTAGTTTAGCATCTGCTTCATCTGACCACTTTTTTATAGACCGAGTCACTGGTGCATCCTGCTTTAATTTTTGCTTGTAAGCAGGAATCAGGAGGATAGAGTTGTGGTCGGATTTACCAAATGGAGGGCGAGGGAGAGCTTTGTACGCGTCTCTGTGTGTGGAGTACAGGTGATCTAGAATTTCTTTCCCTCTGGTTGCACATTTAACATGTTGATAGAAATTTGATAGAACCGATTTAAGTTTCCCTACATTAAAGTCTCCGGCCACTAGGAGCGCCGCCTCTGGGTGAGTGGTTTCCTGTTTGCTTATACAGCTGACTGAGTGCGGTCTTAGTGCCAACATCTGTCTGTGGTGGTAAATAAACAGCCACGAAAAGTATAGCTGAAAGCTCTCTCGGCAAGTAGTGAGGCCTGCAATTTATCACAATATACTCTACTTCAGGCGAGCAAAATCTAGAGACTTCCTTAGATTTCGTGCACCAGCTGTTGTTTACAAATATGCACAGACCGGCCCCCCTCGTCTTACCAGAGTGTGCTGTTCTATCTTGCCGGTGCAGCGTATATCCCGCTAGCTGAATATCCATGTCGTAAAGCATAATCCATGTAAGTGTACATCACAGTCATGTTTATTATCTTTCAAACGAAATAAAACTGACTGAAGCAGAAAGAGACTTCCTTGGACATGTACAATAAGAAACTCTCCTGTTCGTTTTGCTACGGTGTGCCCTACTGAACACAACCTACGTGTCACAGGACTGTGGAGTCTTACCTGAGTGCAGGAAGTAGTTCCCTTACTGGCCACACTGGCGGTAGGCCTCACACTGGGCGATCTCATTCTCATGGTGAGGGAAGACCAGATCAACACCCCTAGAGTGAATATCCAGCTGACTTCCAAACACAGAGCTGGAGACCAGAGAGGTGAAAGTAAACCTTCAGAAACTGAACTCCCAACATAAAATGACATGGTGATAATAAGATGCATATTGTGACAGATTAACACAAGCCATGGTAGGTAGGCAAATATTTATTACTGTGACAGAGAATGAGTTGAAAACAAAAAGCAAAGACATGATGATGACCTAAAATAGCCTGGTTCCAGATCTGTTTGTGCCATCTTGCCAACTCCTGTGGTAATTTTCATTTGCAAGACAGCACAAACAGATCTGGGACTATGCTAGTCCTAAATTATGAATATTGGGTTATTCTTCAATAACAAAGGGTTAGTAAAATGAAGTTGGCACCTGGCAATGGTGGAGCATTCGATGTGGCAGCCGGGTCTTCTCTTGCCCCAGGGAGACTTCCAGGAGGGCTCCTGCGGTTTGGAAGCCTTCCACAGGGCAAAATCCCTGCTGTTTCGTTTCTCTGTGTCCCCTAGGAAACAGCATGTTAAAGCTTAGTTCCTACCCAAAACATGTATCGGTTAGTCAATCATTGCCTTGCTTATGGTCTTGAAAAAACATACTGTAGACTGTAGTCTTGCAAACACAAAGGAAGTAAGAGTCACTGTATGACAAAAACATGTCACAATGAAGTGATGTAAACACATACCAGGCTCACCAGCTGCATCGCCAGCCCCCATAAGCTTGCCGTAACGGTCCCCGATGGACCTGATATCGAAATACACGTCCCTTGCAGCAGAATGAACACACGGAATTCAGATTCTGCAACTATTTGCAAACTGATCTTGGCTTGAGAATGTATCGACTTTTACATATATACATACCTTGTTTTGTGACATAGGCGTGTTCATTTCTGATGATGCCCTCGATGAAAGCCACAATTTGCAGTATATTCTTAGTGACTCTCAAGTGCACAGCAGGAGGAACAACCTTGAAAAATATAAACAAACATGCATATCAAATATATGTGCAGTAAGTAATGTATGCAGGGTAAGTACTATATAGTTCACAGCTAACAAAAGCTAATTTCTTCCACCCAACAAACATTACATACTCACACACCTTCACGGCTAACATGTCATTTTTAAATTCCTCCTCGTACATTCTGGCCAGGACTGTTTTTCTGCAATGTCAAAAATATAATCAAATTATGAAAATTACACCAATATCATCAGCACAACAGCAATTATAGGTGCTGCATCAGAGGTATAATAAGCCTATCTCCAAAGCTCTTCTGATGATTTTATCATCGATGTCTGATGACCATGACATGGTTAACATTAATGCCAAAGACCCTGGATAGAGCCATCTGGATGATGTCAAATCTGACATAGGAGCTATGAGAGAAAAGCTCAGCGGTATCAGTATAGCAAAATCAACTTGACATTTCATTTTTGTATCATTGAAAAAATACTTTGAGAGTGGGTTCCCCAGGTGAGAATGGTCATAGACAGTGGGTCCACAGCTATACCGGCAATGACAGTACAAATAATTACTACCGTCAATACCAGTAAGGTCAGTAGTAGTAGCTATATGAAATCCCATGTTTTCCATACCAAGTAGCAATTCCTTCCTGAGCCAATACCAGTGGATCTTTCTGGTTGTGGGAGGCTGTTGTAGGTCTTCAACCCCGTGTAGTAAGTATTCTGTTGGTCGAGCCCATTTCTTCCCGCCCCTGTACATGATGCACTAGGTCTGAAGATCAGTTTGCTTGGTGACACTAACGTTGGCTGAGTGCCCTTGGAGAAAGCATACCCGCTTCTTAATTTCAATAGAAGCGGCCTAAATATTGTTATGCAGGGCCACATGGTAACTGAGTGCAAAATAATAGGATGTAGCTGGCGGTAGAGCCACTCGTCCACAGTCCCTTGTGTCCAATGTGACAGACAAGTAACTAGCTAGCTTGACAGCTCTCAATATAGCTAATGTTGATTAGCAGGCAACTCAACTGCCACCTCCAAATGTGTCGTTCAATCAGTCGTCCGTTGTGCCTGGACGATACCTCGACATGCTTCAATATTATGGAACGCCGATTGGGTCTTACAGCACGTGGTCAAAACGCAATCTTGTTAATGCTACGCGTGTAAAGTAAGCAGGCGCAGGCGCTAAATTAACCCCTAAACGCGTCAAATAAGCGCGTGCAAATGTGCTTGCAGGCGGTCCAATATGTGCTAAATAAACAAATGCAAGCGGTCGTGCACACATCAATTATGGAAGTATGTATTTGATTGTAGCGCAAGTGTGTCAATTGTAATTTGAAAGCTGCTGTACTTAAAATTACAAAGTCGCTTTCCGTTCACAACTAGCCTCGTACAATACATCCAGATCTCGTGAGCTCTTCTTCTATGATAAAATGGTGGTCCGCAAACCAACGTTAAAGGTGCATGCGCCACCTACTGTGTTGGGGTGTTTGGTCAATCACGGTTTATAACATTTCTAAATCCTCCTAACTCAGTACTTAGGAGAAAATAAAAAAGAGCTCTACTAACTTCTAATAGAATCTTACCCCATCCCCCAAATCCTTTCCCAACCCCGTCTAACATCAATGACCCTACACTTTCCCTCTCTTCAACATACTTACAACAGTATAACAACACGCTCCACCGTTTCACCGACCATACACCCCAGACACAAACCATTCACATGCTTGCCAACCACATGTTATCACAAGTTCAATGTACAATTTCTTAAGTGCAATGATGCAATGATTTGTTTTTTATTTAATCCATTTTATAATAAGGCTGTAAGGTAAGAAAAAGTGGAAAAAAGGAAGGGGTCTGAATACTTTCCAAATGCACCGTAAATACTTGTGCTCAGAGTCCCATCTCTTCTGCTACACATCTGTCAAAATGGCTCTGATCTTACATTTGGACTCACCTCTACCCAGTGGAACATTAACATCAATTATATCTTGTTTCAAAGCTCTTTTGGCTAGCTGCATAGGCGGAAATCCCAGGGGGGACGGGGGGGACACGACCCCCCCATCCTGGGAAAAATATGATTTGTCCCCCCCAATATATCACTGTAAACATAACTATGTAATTTCAATAATATTAATAATACGCAATGAAAGCACTTGTGCTGATTATAGACACTTAATAGCGCGTTTTTAAGTTTCACAAGATTGCGACCCCCCCGCCCTTTGCCCCACAATGATTTGATCCACTGCCAGTTCTTTAGCTTGCAAGGTAATAGAGGGTTCGTATCTACTGTCCGAAAGGCACTCAGTGTACGTAACTGACGTGAGGTAATCCAGTCAATCGCGCCATAGCAATGTATATATTTTTTTAATGTTGCAGGGTTCACACACTAGCTGAATTTGCAGAGCTAGCGCGCAAACTAAAGCAAACATTAACTATCAAGCTAGCTAGTACCTATTCCATTTATGTGGCGTCGTCAAAGATGGAATATTTGCTATCGTGAGTTTATTCCAAGATTAGCATGCAGCTGTAGTGCTTCAAAGTCCCGTGATAAGGTTAGCGATAAACTGAAGTCCAAACTGAACAGAACTACACTTCTCTATACCATTGTCTTAAATATATTAAATGGTCTCGTTGCAAAAGCAAAATTGTCGCTAGTGAATATATTTTTTTTTTCACCTTTAACCAGTAGCAAAGATTATAGCAAACACCACATAAGTAACGCGTAATTTTGCGAGTCGCTGCAATTCCGCATTGTAAAGCCTGCCTATGAAACAATAGAAAAATTCAGGCAATAATATGTGGATAGTGCCCCCTGTCAACGCCCCTATGGAAACAACAAATATCTTCGTGTGTGGGTGATCAAGGAATTTCAAAACAGTGGCATAGCAGCATGTTTGTGATGAAAGTGTGTGTGCAGCTAGACCGGTCAGCCAGCCAGCCAGCCAGCCAGGTAGAAAAATGTCAGAAAAAAGACGGACATCAGAGTATTTTTCAGGACACCAAAACGCAAAGTAAGAACTCTAGTAGCCTAATATCTCAAAGACCAGTTGATAAAATGTTCATAAGAAAGAAGTGAAATGCTAATGGAATGTTTCACAATGATGTCATTAGGCAGARCAGGCAACAGATGGCACACAGACAGCAGAGCTGTGGACAGATAGGCAGGGACAGACTGGCAGAGACAGGGAGTCTCAGGTAAGTTTGTTGAGTCTTTGTTTGGCAACATTATGAAAGGTTCTCCATTTTTTTTACTTGTAAAATTGGGACATAATTGGAAAATGCCATGGATACCCCAGCTCTCAACTTAAACTGGTGACTAAACTAAGATTTGTTTAAGGCAATGGTATTGCTGTTGTGATTGTGTAGTTTTGGGTACCGGTAGTTAGGAGTACAGCAAAMACCTTATTTCTTTTCTAGGAGACAGACTSWGTCAGTGAGGGTGGTGAAAGGGAAAGAGCCAAGGAGAGAGACTTCAGAGGACAGTGTCACAGCCACGGCAGGACCAGGTGTCACCCTTGTTGCCAGCAGCACCAGTATAGGGGACAGTGGCACAGCATCGTCCAGTTACCTCAGTGATGACACAGAACCATATCAGCCACACCCACAATTTATAGAACCGCAAACTCTTGCAAACAGAGTGTTGACGTTTCAAGAGAGAGGAACACTGCACTGATAAGGAACACTGCTATAACTATTATTATTAGTAGTATTATAATGATTTAAACAAGTTGGGACAACCCTTCAGTTAACTACTGTACCTAACAATTATCCAGTAGTAGTGATTATGGTCCCTCAATATACATTTAACATATTACAACATAGTCTATGTGTTACAGCACTACTTTTGGTGTCCCCCTCAGGAATTGCTCCTGAGAAAATGTCATGTAATTGTCCCCTCCAAGGTTGATATCAGATTTTCGCCCCTGGCTAGCTGGTCTACAATTTCATTCCTTTCCACACCCAAATGTGCTGGGACACAGCAGAATCTCACTACTACACCCATTCTCTCAATTCATCATAATAACATTAATACCTCCAATAGTAGGTCACTCCTATTAGATTTACCAGATGATTCAATACAGACAGAGAATCTGAGCATCCTATAATTCTAACAGGTTGTACGTCCTCCCCCCACTGGAAGGCAACTATTATTGCCAACAGTTCAACTGAGTATACTGACAGTTCATCTGTTAGTCTTCTACATATCTGCACATCAAATTCAGGAACGTAAATGCCTGCTCCTGTGCGCCTACTATCTGGGTCCTTGGATCCATCTGGGAAAAGAGGTCAAAAAGCATAGAAATTTCTACCAATGTAATTGTTAACCAGTTTCCTTATATCACTGACTTCTAACCATTCGTTCCTTTTCTCAACCAAGGTTAGATCAACAATAGGATCTGGGATTAACAACGGAGGAACATCCCCTATCACAAAGGGCTAACCTCCAACTCCCTCAATCCACTCTCATCAGCAAGCTTTCCAATTGTCCAACCAAAACCACTGCCTTGTCTACTAGTATACTTTAATGACAATTATTTACTCTGTCTGTCCAGCTTCTGAACCCAAGTCTTCGCCGCTGTTATCTCGTGAGCTCACAACAACACTAGTCACCACATCACTTCACTAATATCACAAACCTGGCTGACGGGGGAGGAACTTAGCTGAGACAACCCATAAAGCAAAGATAGTCCCAGACACACAGAGTTTTACCAAACATTAGGAACACCTTCCTAATATTGAGTTGCACTCAATATTTGTCCTCAGAACAGCCCCAATTCGTTAGGGCATGCTCTACAAGGTGTCGAAAGCATTCCACATACTCCAATACTTTACGCTTCCCACAGTTGTGTCAAAAATCCTTCTTTAACCTGTTTCCTCCCCTTCATCTCCACYGATTGAAGTGGATTTAACATCTGACATCAATAAGGAATCATAGCTTTCACCTGGATTCACCTGGTCAGTCTGTCATGGAAAGAGCAGGTGTTCTTAATATTTTATATGCTCAGTGTATAATTTGTATTTGTATTTATTAGGTATCCCCATGAGCTGCTGCAAAGGCAGCAGCTACTCTTCCTGGGATCCAAACACACCAAAGCACCCAGATTACATATAAAACAAAAGATATAACAGTGAACTGTTTGTACTGAATGAGCTAAAGATAAAACAGTACATAATATAACATCCCTACACCACCACATATCCACAACACACAATGTTCAATACCACCATACAACAATATCACAATGTGTGCGTATGCATGTGTCTGTACCTTTGTGTGTGTCTCTTCACAGTCCCCGTTGTTCCATAAGGTGTATTTTTACCTGCTATTTAAATCTGATTGTACTGCTTGCATCAGTTGCCTGATATGGAATARAGTTCCATGTAGTCATGGCTCTATGTAAACTCAGCACAAAAAGAAACGTCCCTTTCTCAGGACCCTGTCTTTCAAAGATAATTTGTTTAAACACTGTTTCCCATGCTTATTCAATAAACAATTATTGAACATGCACCCGTGGAACGGTTGTTAAGACACTAACAGCTTACAGACGGAAGGCAATTAAGGTCACAGTTATGAAAACTTAGGACACTAAAGAGGCCTTTCTACTGACTTTTTTAAAACACCAAAAGAAAGATACCAGGGTCCTTGCTCATCTGCGTGAACGTGCCTTAGGCATGCTGCAAGGAGGCATGAGGACTGCAGATGTGGCCAKGGCAAAACATTGCAATGTCCGTACTGTGAGACACCTAAGACAGCGCTACAGGGAGACAGGCCGGACAGCTGATTGTCCTCGCAGTGGCAGACCACGTGTAACAACACTTGCACAGGAACGGTACATCCGACCATCACACCTGCGGGACAGRTACAGGATGGCAACAACAACTGCCCGAGTTACACCAGGAACGCACAATCCCTCCATCAGTGCTCAGACTGTCCGCAATAGGCTGAGAGAGGCTGGGCTGAGGGCTTTAAGGCCTGTTGTAAGGCAGGTCCTCACCAGACATCACCGGCAACAACGTCGCCTATGGACACAAACCCACCGTCGCTGGACCAGACAGGACTGGCAAAAAGTGCTCTTCACTGACAAGTCACAGTTTTGTCTCACCAGGGGTGATGGTCGGATTCGCGTTTATCGTCGAAGGTATGAGCGTTACACCGGGGCCTGTCATCTGGAGCGGGATCGATTTGGAGTTGGAGGGTCCGTCATGGTCTGGGGCGGTGTGTCACAGCATCATCGGACTGAGCTTGTTGTCATTGCAGGCAATCTCAACGCTGTGCGTTACAGGGAAGACATCCTCCTCCCTCATGTGGTAGCCTTCCAGCAGGCTCATCCTGACATGAACCCCCAGCATGACAATGCCACCAGCCATACTGCTTGTTCTGTGCGTGATTTTCTGCGAGACAGGAATGTCAGTGTTCTGCCATGGCTAGCAAAGAGCCCGGATCTCAATCCCATTGAGTACATCTGGGACCTGTTGGATCGGAGGGTGAGGGCTAGGGCCATTCCCCCCAGAAATGTAAGGGAACTTGCAGGTGCCTTGGTGGAAGAGTGGGATAACATCTCACAGCAAAAAACAGGCAAATCTGGTGCAGTCCAAGAGGAGGAGATGCACTGCAGTACTTAATGCAGCTGGTGGCTACACCAGATACTGACTGTTACTTTTGATTTTGACCCCCCCTTTGTTCAGAGACACATTATTCAATTTATGTTAGTCACATGTCTGTGGAACTTGTTCAGTTTATGTCTCTGTTGATGAATCTTATGTTCATACAAATATTTACACATGTTAAGTTTGCTGAAAATAAACGCAGTTGACAGTGAGAGGACTTATTTTTTGTTGTTGCTGAGTTTAGTACTGTGCGCCTCCCATAGTCTGTTCTGGACTTGGGGACTGTGAAGGGACCTCTGGTGGCATGTTTTGTGGGGTATGCATGGATGTCCGAGCTGTGTGCTAGTATTTTAAACATACAGCTCGGTACATTCAGCTTGTCAACACCTCTTACAAAAACAAGTAATGATGAAGTCAATCTCTCTTCCACTTTGAGCCATGAGAGATTGACATGTATGTCATTAATGTTAGCTCTCCGTATACTTTTGCTGTTCTGAGCCAACTGCAATTTTCCCAAGTCCCTCTTTGTGGCACCTGACCACACTACAGAATGGTAGTCTTGGTGTCACAAAACCGGGGCCTGTAGTACCTGCCTTGTTGATAGTGTTGTTAAGAAGGCAGAGCAGTGCTTTATTATTCACAGACTTCTCCCCATCTTAGCTGCTGTTGTATCAATATGTTTTGACCATGACAGTTTGCAATCCAGGGTTACTCCAAGCAGTTTAGACGGGATTTAGTGAATGATTTGTCTCAAATACAATGGTTTTAGTTTTGGAAATATTTAGTCGTAACCCATTCCGAAACTACCTACAGCTTTGTTAAGTGTTGCAGTCATTTCAGTCGCTGTAGCAGCTAACGTGTATAGTGTTGAGTCATATATGAATAGTCATTTAAAATTCTATAATTACAGCAGGCTGTAAAAGATTGACCATAAACGTGTATATGACACCTTTACTAAYAAACAACCTGAAAAGGTTTCCTGTGTTGTTTCAACAGATTTTAATCCCCAAATAAGGTCACAATTGTGTTGCTGCACTGGTGCCCTCTTTTGTGTTTTATATTTAGCTATTTCTGATATTATTAGCATGTTATGTGGTTTTATGTAGCCATTTGTAATGTGCATAATGTGCAGCAAAGTTAATGTTGCTCTTTTCACCTGGTCTATTGTGGGTTACACAGTGGAGCTACACAATTAACATTCCATCGAATATTTATTTAAGATTAATGGCAAAATTAGATGGTTGTTAAAATATCACGTTGGCGTCGCTCAATATCTGCATTACATCCTGGTATTTTTTGTTTTGAATAAAGAAAACAAAATGCTTTTTAAATTTTTCATAAAGGTTAACCTTTTTATTACAAGTGCAGAAAAAATTACATTTTAAAAACCTGTCCTGATACTGTACATGAAGTCAGATGTGTTCTGGCTATATACATGTTAGAAACAGACCTACACTGCCAGAGGCATTCATGCATAAACACAGGGAGTATGGCATGGCGTGGCGGGTTGTGGATTGCATGTGGGTCAATCAAGTCTATGGGGTACATTCTGAATGGGGTCAGGACAGTAACAGCACATGTCCAGTTAATGCTACACTGAGGAAGAGCTGTATCTCCTCCTCCCCAAAGTATGCCCTTGCATATCACTGACAACGTTTAAATGCACACCAATATCCCATTATTATTCGGGATACTCAAGTATTCTGTTTTTGAGTTATATAAACATATCCTGTTTACAATAACCCGAAAAAGCTTGAATCCTAGTTATGAGAATCCTGGATAAGATGCCTGGGATCTGCTGATTTTAGACAGGATACTGTGGCATGTAAACATCTTACCCGTTTACTGTTGTTTTTCATGGTCTGCGTAGGCTTAGTTTCGGAAATCATGGGTGTTGTGTGATGTTTTCATCTGGTTGTCAAATCAAATCAAATCAAATCAAATTTTATTAGTCACATACACATGGTTAGCAGATGTTAATGCGAGTGTAGCGAAATGCTTGTGCTTCTAGTTCCGACAATGCAGTAATAACCAACAGTAATCTAACCTAACAATTCCACACTACTACCTTACACACACACACAAGTGTAAAGGGATAAAGAATATGTACATAAAGATATATGAATGAGTGGTGGTACAGAACGGCATGGCAGATGCAGTAGATGGTATAGAGTACGGTATATACGTATGAGATGAGTACTGTAGGGTGTGTAAACATAAAGTGGCATAGTTTAAAGTGGCTAGTGGTACATGTATTGCATGAAGATGGCAAGATGCAGTAGATGATATAGAGTACAGTATATACATATGAGATGGGTAATGTAGGGTATGTAAACATTGTATTAAGTGGCATTGCTTAAAGTGGCTAGTGGTACATTTTTACATAATTTCCATCAATTCCCATTTTTAAAGTGGCTGGAGTTGAGTCAGTATGTTGGGCAGCAGGCCGCTAATTAGTGGTGGCTGTTTAACAGTCTGATGGCCTTGAGATAGAAGCTGTTTTTCAGTCTTCTCGGTCCCTGCTTTGATGCACCTGTACTGACCTCGCCTTCTGGATGATAGCGGGGTGAACAGGCAGTGGCTTGGGTGGTTTTGTCCTTGATGATCTTTATGGCCTTCCTGTGACATCGGGTGGTGTAGGTGTCCTGGAGGGCAGGTAGTTTGCCCCTGGTGATGCGTTCTGCAGACCTCACTACCCTCTGGAGAGCCTTACGGTTGTGGGCGGAGCAGTTGCCGTACCAGGCGGTGATACAGCCCCGACAGGATGCTCTCGATTGTGCATCTGTAGAAGTTTGTGAGTGCTTTTGGTGACAAGCGAATTTCTTCAGCCTCCTGAGTTGAAAGCGCTGCTCGCCTTCTTCACAACGCTGTCCGTGTGGTGGACAATTCAGTTTGTCCGTGATGTGTACACCGAGGAACTTAAAACTTTCCACCTTCTCCACTACTGACCCGTCGATGTGGATAGGGGGGTGCTCCCTCTGCTGTTTCCTGAAGTCCACAATCATCTCCTTTGTTTTGTTGACGTTGAGTGTGAGGTTATTTTCCTGACACCACACTCCGAGGGCCCTCACCTCCTCCCTGTAGGCCGTCTCGTCGTTGTTGGTAATCAAGCCTACCACTGTAGTGTCATCGCAAACTTGATGATTGAGTTGGAGGCGTGCATGGCCACGCAGTCGTGGGTGAACAGGAGTACAGGAGAGGGCTCAAACGCACCCTGTGGGGCCCAGTGTTGAGGATCAGCGGGGTGGAGATGTTGTTACCTACCCTCACCACCTGGGGGCGGCCGTCAGGAAGTCCAGGACCCAGTTGCACAGGGCGGGGTCGAGACCCCGTGTCTCGAGCTTGATGACGAGTTTGGAGGGTACTATGGTGTTAAATGCTGAGCTGTAATCGATGAACAGCATTCTCACATGGGTATTCCTCTTGTCCAGATGGGTTAGGGCAGGTTTGGCAGTGTGGTTGTGATTGCGTCGTCTGTGACCTATTGGGTCCGGTAAGCAAATGGAGTGGGTCTAGGGTGTCCGGTAGGTGGAGTGATATGGTCCTTGACTAGTCTCTCAAAGCACTTCATGATGACGGAAGTGAGTGCTACGGGCGTAGTCGTTTAGCTCAGTACCTTAGCTTTCTTGGGAACAGGAACAATGGTGCCCTCTTGAAGCATGTGGAACAGCAGACTGGGTAAGGATTGATTGAAATGTCCGTAAACACACCAGCCAGCTGGCTCTGCGCATGCCTCTGAGGACGCGGCTGGAATGCCGTCTGGCCTGCAGCCTTGCGAGGGTTAACACGTTTAAATTTTTACTCACCTCGGCTGCAGTGCAAGGAGAGCCCGCAGGTTTTGGTAGGGGCGTGTCAGTGGCACTGTATTGTCCTCAAAGCGGCCAAAAAAGTGTTTAGCCTGTCTGGAGCAAGACATCCTGGTCCTCGACGGGCTGGTTTTCTTTTTGTAATCCGTGATGACTGTAGACCCTGCCACATACCTCTTGTGTCTGAGCTGTTGAATTGCGACTCGTTTTGTCTCTGTACTGAGACTTAGCCTGTTTGAATTGCTTGCGAGAAATAGCTACACTGTTTTATTCTTGTCATGCTTCCGGTCACCTTGCCCTGGTTAAAAGCAGTGGTTCGCGCTTTCAGTTTCACGCGAATGCTGCCGTCAATCCACGGTTTCTGGTTTGGGAATGTTTTTATCGTTGCTGTGGGTACGACATCGTCAATGCACTTCCTAATGAACTCGCTCACCGAATCAGCATATTCGTCAATATTGTTGTTGGACGCGATGCGGAACATATTCCAATCCGCGTGATCGAAGCAGTCTTGAAGTCAAACTAATCACTTCAGTAAGTTGGCTACCAGCACAGTTCTATCCACCATTATAATTGATTTTGCTGATACTCTGTACTGGACCTTGTAGCCTACTGGCTTAGGCTACTTTCACCCCTAATTGAGATACATTTCTGCTTATAATTTACGACATTTGGTTGGCCATTTATTTGTCTACTGTAGTTAGATACACGCTGGTTCTCTTCTGTCATAACTTGTTGCCCCAGAAGACTAAATAAAGTAGTGCTCACCAGAATCATGTCTTACATCGATAGAATGAATGTATTAGTATTCTAGTTAACACTCATGAAGTTGTCTTTCGTTTAGGAAMCAGACAAAATGCAATAACTCCAAAACAGTGGAAAAATTGTTCCTCTGCGAAATGTCCAAATGTCATCAGTTTGAGCAGTTTTAACGAAATGAGAAGCTGAGAAAACGATGAAACAGGTTTCTTATAATACTTCAGTTCAACTTGGGTGCATATTGTATGTGGTTTAAATACTGTCTGCTTGCATAACAGTGTCAAAGATACCATGTTGCATTCACATTTTCTCAAGAGATGCTGAAAGAAAGACATTTCTCCACTTCTGTTCCCGAGACAAAATGTACATTTGTTGTATCATTTTACTGCAAGAAATGCATAATTCTGCAGGAGTTAATATTATATTAGGCTACATTTGAGAGGTTATAGACCTACAGTCAGTGTCCAGATTTATGTTGCTATTCTATTTAACCCATATGAACTTAAATTATGAATGTTCTGTTTATTCATGAATACAGGGATACTCATGAGCAGGATATCAAAGGTGCATGTAAAAAGCTTTTCCCGAATAAGACCTTAAGCAGGACATGAGCTACTATCCGGAATACTGTGCACATGTGAATGTGGTCACTGTCATTGAGTCTCAACCCACATCTCGGACCAGTCCAACTTGATTGATAGGTTAGTGGAAGAGTAAACGGATGAAGTAAATGAGGGGTGACAGAAGAACCTGCAAGATACCCCCCTTGGTAGAGCAAACCATTAAAGTGCACATGATTTCTCAAAAACAAAGGAGAGAAAGGAGAGTAAGAAATGATTCACGAATCACTCAGCTACGCTAAATCAAACAACGTTCCAGAACGTTCTTTGGGAGGTCAGAGGTCGTCTCAAGAGGGGTCAGCTGTCCCTCCAGTTCTGCTCGACGATGGCCGAGACTCTCTTCTCGTACTCCCGTTTGTTTTCCTGGTACAGCTGTACTGTTGGGATTCGGTTTGTCCAGCAAAGACTGGAAAGACAAGGAAGAAGTTCCATGACGAAACAGCAACAATGAAACATGGAGGTAAGCTTAAATGTGGGTATGGATCATAGACGTTATGGATAGATTACACTAGTGTAGGGTTCTCCAACTCTAGTGGAGCTACTAGCTGTGCAGGCTTTTGTTCCAGCCCTGCAGTAACACMCCTGACCCAGCTACTTATGGTCGAGACTCCAGAGAGAAGACCACGATTAGTTGAATATTTCAAGCAGGTGAGTTACTGCAGGGCTTCACAACAAGTAGCTCTGTAGCACAAGATTGGAGAATCCTGCACTAGTGTCATTGTCCACAGTAGATGAGTTATGCATGCCACTTCCTTGAGCTATGCAAACACACTGAGTAGACATACTGTGTATATGTGGTCAGTTAACTTTGATAATGAGGTTGTCCATACAACATACCTGGATAGAGGTGAGAATTGATGATATATCATAGGTTGGACTCCAGCGATTCTGAAGAATATCGAGACATACAGTGGGGCAAAAAAGTATTTAATCAGCCACCAATTGTGCATGTTCTCCCACTTAAAAAGATGAGAGAGGCCTGTAATTTTCATCATAGGTACACTTCAACTATGACAGACAAAATGAGAAAAAAAATCCAGAAAATCACATTGTAGGATTTTTAATGAATTTATTTGCAAATTATGGTGGAAAATAAGTATATTGTGCCTACAAACAACAATTCCTGCTCTCACAACCTGACTTCTTCTTTAAGAGCTCCTCGTCCTCATCTACCTGTAAGTAATGGCACCGTGTTGAATCTGTTATCACGTATAAAAGACACCTTCCACACCTCTAAACATCACACTCCAACATCACAGGCCAAGACCAAAGAGCTGGTCCAATAGTACACCGCAACAAATTGTACCGACCCACCGCGGGATGAGCTGAATCTCAAATAGTAAGCAGCTTGGAAATCAAAAAGAAGGGGCAAGGCCACTCTCTCAATAATTAAATTAAATGCCTTAGTTAGATGGCATGTTCAAATAGAACAAAGATTGTTTTAAAGAACCGAACGCGTTCGGCTTGCATGGCCTCGTTCAGGAGTTAACAAAAAAAGGAGAATACAATGACCTGCTTTGAAAGCTTTGCCAATTATGCCTTCAATGAAAAAGGTACTGAGTCCAATTGACCACCTACTAAAGCAATATAAACAATAAAAGGAATGACTGTACATGTTATCATAAGCATACAACTCAAGCTAGAAGTATCAGGAAACACTTAAAGTATCTTAACCTTAAATGGATGGAGAAGGTGTCTAGATATAGGCACAATGAATTCCAAGTACACTAGACACAGCAAACAGGGAAGCAGTCTAACATATGCTGGGCAATTTGAGCCAATGTCCCACGAGCATGCCAGCAAATGGACCTATCACGACCTACAGGAAGGTGGAGACATCATACTTCATTTAAACCAGGGTCACGTTCTACCGTATTTCTAGCGTTGGTTTGGTTTGTGTTGCAATGTGTACAGCCAGGAGACAGACGTCAGCGATGTTATATGGGTATATCGACACAAACAGTCTATATTATTCCTCGTTTGCAATAACTGTAGGGTTCTCTCTGCGTGCCTTTGGCTCTCATGTAGGGCCAGCGTGTATTGATCGGTTCTTCACTCGTTACTTGACGTGGTACCAATGTTAAAGGACATCACTCAGGAAAGCTAATGTAAACTCGCTGTTTGTTGTATGTGGGATAGCAACCTTACTCCTCCTTCCTATATTGGTGGGTCATCATCCAGAAGGTCGTAAATAGTTAACGCCACCAGCTGCGGGCTGTCTCTAGTCGAGCATTCTCTGTTTTGCTTTCTCATATTCAGTTTGTTCCATATGTAGTGCCAGCAACTTCGTTCCTGATTCAACGCCACTAGCAGACAGATATACTATCCAAGCCGTAATCTGGCCTGACCTCCAAAACAGTTCGGACGTGCCCAGCGTCCACCTATGACCATCCAACACATTTAGCTACAATACATATACGAGAATATCTAATGTTTGTCTCTGTAAATTACTTCGAAGACTTACAGTACCTCTTCCTTCCTCATATATTTGGGCGATTACTCCTGGGCCCCTACTAATAAAATACTTATGCATTCACAACCGCTTTGCAGGTTTAGGGTCTGTCATCATACGTCTCCTCGTTCGTATCTGCATGGTACGGCAGGCCGGCAGCCGTTAGTAAGGCTCACCCATCCAAACCCACGATGATGGAGCAGGCAGTTACGGAAGCGCCCACGCCTCACGACGCAATTGGTCTTGTGTGGCCACTCTCCTCTTTGTTGTCATGGTTGTTTGAGATTGGAATCAATCGCATCAAAGGCACCATGCCGGCTAATTTGAGGCACTCGACGCCCCCTACATGGGGTAACCAGTGCAGCAGTTCGAACCTTCAACGCCCTCTAACTATAGGCCCAGTCAGGCAGAAGTCGCTCAGGACGAAAGGTAAGCTCGGAGCAGGAGTGCCTCCGTGACAGAGGGCACTCCTGAACTGTAGGGAGTCATGATGTAGTGCCTCATGAACTGTTAGGCACTCCATGGACTGTAAGGTGCGAGAAGCGGACTGGCATGACCGATGAGGGATACACCGGGCGATCTCGAGCGTGAACCTGCCGTGTGTACCACCGGAAGCGCAGCGACTTCGAGGCAGACCCGCTACATGACTGTGGCCTCGCCGCATTATGGAACATGTCTCCTCTGGGAGCTGGTGACATGAGGTATGGCGTCTTAGTGGCGGGCTAGCCTGAGCATGGCTCTGGGCGCGCATCTCAGGGGCACGTTAACCGTGACCTGGACTGCCGAGGCCTCTGGCGCTCTACGCGGGACATGACGGACCGTGTGGCTGACGCAGGTAGATCTGCGCAGGCCTTCCGACTCGGCTGAGCGCTCCTGCGATCGTACTTCTCCCTGTAACCGGTGGCTGTGGGCATAGCGGCCTCCTGGAGCAGCTCACTGAGTGTCTGGCCGCTCTGCGTCTTTCTCACTGCCTACCCTCGGGGGCGGCTCCTGGGCAGCTATGCCTAGGACTTGAAGCACTTGACGTCAACTGCCGTCATACGTGCCACGGGCCTCTCTACCTATGTACTCGACCACTTAGCTCTGCCGTTGGCGTCCTGGAGCTTCTACATGGCACCCTGCCGTTGGCATCTGTGTCCCCGTGTCGTCGTACATCGACCGCGTGCGGGTTCATTGAACTCCCTCCGCCGCTGAGCTGAGCGCCGTGAGGCGGAGCTCCCTCTGAAGCATGCAACCGAGTGACACGGCGTTTGTGCAATGGGGCTCTCGTGCTAGGAAGGCGGGACCTGTCTATCCGTACCACTGGTCGCAGTATTTCCGGCGCTTCTCCTCCGCCCAGCCAGGTACCCACGAGTCCCGCTGAAGCCGCGCACGAGTCTAGGTGACGTTTGCCCGCTAGGCCGTCGTTCGATCCTGTGCACTCGCGACTCCAGACTATGGGTCGGCTTGGTCGTTCCAGAGCGGACTGCGTGCATCCGCTTCCTCGGCAGGCGACTACCCTGGTTACTGCAACTTCCCTGGAACGGCACGCTTCTCGTCGTAGCCCCGCAGGCTCGGCTCTAGTGCGTGCACCCTGGCCCGCTGGTCTCGCTTCCACGAGGCGTTCACCACGCAGCAGCTCGGCGGCTATTGCCGGGCGTTTCAGGAGGACTTGTGGCGGCAGTTACCCTTTTCCTGCTCCCGCATAGCCTTGAAGTTGTCGCATTGCCATCGATCCGGGTAGGCCTGCCAATTTCCTGTGCGAGCCTCGCCGACCAGGCGGGCGCTGGGCACGCTACTGTGCGCATCAGCTGAGGCCGAGTTCGGCCTGTCAGTTGACGCCGCAACGCCTTCATTGCGACTAGGCCTCTTGCAGCGCGCGTGCGCAGTATGCGCTGAGATGGCATCACATGACGTGCGCTCGCTGAGCCATGCCACTCCGCCACGACATGGCATAGCGCCGTGCTGCTGGCAACAGGGCCTCAGCCGGATAAGCTGCGTTGGAAGCCCAACGAGCAGCCGTCTGAGCATCCGTCGGCCCCAGCGCCGTCTGAGCGCCATCCGTCTCGCGGGACCCAAGCGCTTCTGAAGCCCTCCGTCTCGACCCCGCCCCTTCTGAGACTGTCGGTATCTGCGCAGTGTCTTGAGCATCCGTCCTGCCCAGCGCCTTACGACACCACGGTCTGCGCAGCGCCTCTGAGCCCATCCGTCTGCCAGCGCCTTTGAGCCATACCGTTGCCCAGCGCACTTCTGAGCCATCGTCTCCAGCGCCTACTGCCATTCGTCTGCCAGCGCTTCTGAGCCATATCCGTTCTGTCCCAGCGCCTTCTGAGCCATCGTACTGCACGACCATTAGAGCGCCGTCTGTCCGACCATTAGAGCGTCCGTCAGTCGAGAAGCCGCTAGAGCCGATCGTCAGTCAGACTTTCCAGGCCGCCAGCTCATAGCTGCCAGGCCGCCACCGTCAGAGATCCGAGCCGCCATTCAGGAGCTGCCAGAGACCGCCAGTCCAGTCCAGGAGCTGCCAGACGCCGCCGTTCAGGAGCTGCCAGAGCGGCCCAGCCACAGGAGCTGCCAGAGCCAGCCAGCCAGTCCAGGCGCTGCCGAGCCGCCCAGCAGTCAGGAGTGCCAGAGCCGCCAGCACAGAGTCAGAGCTGCCAGAGCCGCCAGCCCAGTCAGGGAGCTTCCAGACCCCAGCCAGTCAGAGCTCGCCAGAGCCCAGCCCGTCAAGAGCTGCCAGAGCGCCAGCAGTAGTGCCCTACAGTCCTGACTGCCCTACAGTCTTGAGCTTGCCTACAGTCGATGAGCTTCCCTACCATCATGAGCTGCCTACAGTCAATGGCTGCCTCTGTTCCGGACCTACCTCTCTGTCCCTGAGTTACCTCTCTGTCCTGAGCTACCTCCTCCTGTCGACTGTCTCGCTCTCATGTCAGGAAGGCGCTTTACGGAAGGTTCCTGACCATCGGTCGGGCGGCGCAGGTCGCCATAAGACGCTACGGATGGGAACCAAACAATGGTGGAGTGGTGTCCGCGTCACCGCCGGCAAGCGCCACCCAGAGCCCACCCAGACCCTCCCCTTGAGTTTACGGTGCGCCGGAGTTCGCCACTGAGGGGGGGTTCTTTCACGTTCCTGACCTGTTTTCTGTTGTTTTGTATGTGTTGATGGTCAGGCGTGGAGTTTTGGGTGGCAGTCTATGTTTTCTGTTTCTATGTTGGTTTTGGTTGCCTGGTATGGCTCTCAATTAGAGGCCGGTTTGACGTTCCTCTGATTGAGATCATATTAAGGTAGGTTGTTCTCACTGTTTGTTTGTGGGTGATTGTCTTCTGTCAGTGTCTTATGTTACGCACACACGGACTGTTTTCGTTTTTTTTTCATTCGTTTTTATGTCTGTTGTTCCTGTTCATGCGTTCTTCACGTTGTATGTAGTTCGGGTCCAGGTCTGCTACATTCCGTTTATTTGTTTTGTATTATTCAAGTTCTTGTTCTTCATTTTGTTTATTAAATCATTATGTATTCACAACCCGCTGCAGTTTTCGAATCACTACTCCTCTTCGTATGAAGAGGAGGAGGAAGCCCGTTACAACCAGGTATTTAGTGGCCTGTGTTGTAAATCCAAAACTTTCCCTTTGGTTAACTGTTTTAAGACGGTCCCCTTTTCTATAGAGCCGGAATATGATCAATACCCATAGCTTGTAGGGAGCAGGGTTGCCATGGTGTAAGATGTAGTGCCTTGCCATGGTTGTCTTCATTGCTACCCGTTATGGCGTACTTGTGTTCCCAAGCGATCTTGAAGGCGTCTCTTTGTCCGTCCAATGTTAGAACACCTTCCTAGTGTACTATGGAATATGTTGCTTTCTTATTCTAGACACTTCTCCCAGTCATATTTAAGGTTAGAACTACCTTCTTAGTGTTCTATACTTCTAGCTTGGATTGTATGCTTATTGATAACCATAGCTACAGTATTTCACCTTTTATGTGTATATTATTGCTTACTAGGTAGTGACCAATTTGTAACCACTCCCTCTTCTCAATTAGGGCTAATTGAAAGAGCTTCAAAGAGACATTTTTATTCCTTTTTTTGTACTCCCTGACGAAGCCATGCAGCCAAAACTGTCGGTTTTAAACAACCTTTGTTTCTATTGAACATGCCATACTAATAAAGCGCATTTTAATTCATTATATGAAGAGTGCCTTGTCTCCTTTCTTTTGATGACCAATTTACCCCTTTTCCAAAGAGCACCATCTATCTACCAAATACTATAGTGTACCTTAGCTCAGCGCTTCCCTTCCTCCTCTCTTCTAAAGGTAGCAGGCTATGTTTGAAGATCAACTGTGGGAGCAATTTTTAGGAAAGAAAGACATACAAGACCACTGATTATCTCTCCCGTCATGGGCTCCACGCAAGATCTCACCCTGTGGGTCCAAATGATCACAAGAACGGTGAGCAAAAATCCCAGAACCACACGGGGGACCTAGGTGAATGACCTGCAGAGAGCTGGACTAAAGTAACAAAGCCCTACCTCAGCAAGGGCATTGAAGATGAAACGTGGCTGGTCTTTCAGCATGACAATGATCCCAAACACACCGCCCGGGCAACGGGTGGCTTCGAAAGAAGCATTTCAAGGTCCTGGAGTGGCCTAGCCAGTCTCCAGATCTCAACCCCATAGAAAATCTTTGGAGGGAGTTGAAAGTCCGTGTTGCCCAGCAACAGCCCCAAAACATCACTGCTCTAGAGGATCTGCATAGGAATGGCCAAAATACCAGCAACAGTGTGTGAAAACTTGTGAAGACTTACAGAAAACGTTTGACCTCTGTCATTGCCAACAAAGTATTACAAAGTTGAGAAACTTTTGTTATTGACCAAATACTATTTTCCACCATAATTTGCAAATAAATTCATAAAAAATCCTACAATGTGATTTTCTGGATTTATTTTCTCATTTTGTCTGTCATAGTTGAAGTGTACCTATGATGAAATACAGCCTCTCTCATCTTTTTGAGTGGCGAGAACTTGCACAATTGGTGGCTGTAAATACTTTTTGCCCCACTATATATGACATCAGCATACACTGGGGATTAGAGGAAACACGACGAAACAGGATCAAAGCACAATGTAACATTACATTCCAAAAGGAAAAGAAGAAATGCCAGACTATCTGATGAAACATCTTGAGATGATCGGACTGTGTGTGGTTTGATACTCTTCCTGAACTCAAAATCAAATCACATTTTTTTGGTCACCATACACATGTGTAGCAATTTTTAATGCGGTGTAGCGAAATTCTTGTGCATCTAGTTCCGACCGTCAGTCATATCTAACACACATCTAACCAATTTCACAACAACTACCTTACACACAATGTAGGGAATGAATAGTATATCTACATATTGGATGGCCGAACGGCATAGGCAAGATGCAGTAGATGGTATAGAGTACAGTATATACATATGAGATGAGTAATGTAGGGTATGTAAACATTATACAAAGTGGCATTGTTTAAAGTGACTAGTGATACATTTATTACATACATTTTTTATTATTAAAGTGGCTAGAGATTTGAGTCAGTATGAGTGAGTCATTTTTGGTGACCGCCTCTGAAGTGTGCCTCAGTATTAGCAATAATAGTTCAGAGCCCTCTACTGTTCTCTCTACCCATCCCTCAATCCCCATCCCATGGTGCTTTTCCCTCTTATGGCTTTTCCTACACCTTTTCTGTTTTTAAGAATGTAGGAACAGTAGTAATAATAATAACAAAACATAAAAAAATGGTTCTCTGGGCGAAAAAGTCAAAATATATAAGTCAACATGAGTGCATATCCATAATCACAGTAAACTATTATAATAGAACAAAAAAAAGTATAATAGAACAAAAAAAAGTATAATAATATAATAAAACTGACTGAATGTACCTCCATGAAGAATCCCCTCCCCAATAGGCCCTTCGCCCTCAATAGGACACCCTCAGCACCTCCACCATCCCCATCAACCTCCCCCACCCCTCAACCACAAAACACAAATGATAATAATAGAAATTAAAATGTAAAAAAATATATATACCAAGATTATATAGATATATATATTTACACACACACACAAACATTCACAGGACACTCAACTTATCTCTTTTCCTACATCAGATAGGCAGGTGACATTTCCACCTGGATGACAGCACCTAAATCAGCAAGACAGAGATGCTCTTCATCCGAGGGAATGCCTGCCCAGTCTCAGATGTTAGATAATCCGAGATGATCATGTCATTTACATTCCAGCCCTTGTCAACTCCATATTTGACTTAACTCACACCCTGCTGGAATCCCTGCATTCTCAGATTCCCCTCTGTTATTAATCTCTATACTGTAATCAATAAAGTGTTTCAAAATGCTGTACTTTTATGAACATATATGTTCAGATCATTCCTGAGAGAGAAAGGGTGTAATATCTCCAGATGGGCATGTGGTACCCTTCCTCACCCATGCCAATAAGATGTTACTTCTTGTGGGGTCTTTACTTATACTCTCATACTTACTTTCAAGGCAATGTAAAATCAACCTACTGAAAATATACTGACTAAAGGGCAAAACAGAACTGTCAAATTATATTATAGCTGTGTCGTTGTATACTTGCGAACTATAATCTCAAGTGTAAAATCATTTTGTTGGGGAAAACTGAAATGGCCATCAAATATTTTTCCCAGTTTGCTGAATATGTTCTGAAGAAGTCGTCGATTGTCTTTTCAAATACGGACAAAGATGTTAACATCATGAGAAGAAATAGCAGTCACTCTCCTCTAAAACACTGGTATGTTCAATTTCTAATTTAATATAATTGTAGATAAAAAAAAAAATAAAAAAAACATTTATATGGATCTTTCAAGGTTATCTTTGATCCAACTTCTGACTAGATGGCCACTAAAACATTTAAATAATTATGTTACAAGAAACCTATACTATTCCCTTGTTCCCTGTTTGCTCATAAAAATACAGTTGAAGTCGGAAGTTTACATACACTTAGGTTGGAGTCATTAAAACTTGTTTTTCAACCTCTCCACAAATTTCTTGTGAACGAACTATAGTTTTGGCACGTCGGTTAGGACATCTACTTTGTGCATGACAAAAGTCATTTTTCCAACAATTGTTTACAGACAGATTATTTCACTTATAATTCATCTCTATCACAATTCCAGTGGGTCAGAAGTTTACATACACTAAGTTGACTGTGCCTTTAAACAGCTTGGAAAATTCCAGAAAATTATGTCATGGCTTTAGAAGCTTCTGATAGGCTAATATACATCATTTGAGTCAATTGGAGGTGTACCTGTGGATGTATTTCAAGGCCTACCTTCAAACTCAGTACCTCTTTGCTTGACATCATGGGGAAATCAAAAGAAATCAGCCAAGACCTGAGAAGAAAAATTGTAGACCGCAAGTTTGGTTCATCCTTGGGAGAAATGTCCGATTGCCTGAAGGTACCACATTCATCTGTACAAACAAAAGTATGCAAGTATAAACACCATGGGACCATGCAGCCATCACACCACTCAGGAAGGGGACGTGTTCTATCTCCTAGAGATGAACGTACTTTTGTGCGAAAAGTGCAACTCAATCCCAGAACAACAGCAAAGGACCTTGAAGATGCTGGAGGAAACAGGTACAAAAGTGTCTATATCCACAGCAAAACGAGTCCTATATCGACATAACCTGAAAGGCCTCTCAGCAAGCAAGAAGCCACTGCTCCAAAACCACTATAATAAAGCCAGACTACCGTTTCCAACTGCACATGGGGACAAATATTGTACTTTTTGGAGAAATATCCTCTGGTCTGATGAAACAAAAATATAACTGTTTGGCCATAATGACCATGGTTATGGGTGGAGGAAAAAGGGGGAGGCATGCAAGCCAAAGAACACCCTCCCAACAGTGAAGCACGGGGGTGGCAGCATCATGTTGTGGGGGTGCTTTGATGCAGGAGGGGCTGGTGCACTTCACAAAATAGATAGCATCATGAGGCAGGAAAATTATGTGGATATATTGAAGCAACATTTCAAGACATCAGTGAGGAAGTTAAAGCTTGGTCGCAAATGGGTCTTCCAAATGTACCCCAAGCATACTTCCAAAGTTGTGGCAAAATGGCTTAAGGCCAACGTAGTTAAGGTATTGGAGTGGCCATCACAAAGCCCTGACCTCTATCCTATAGAAAATTTGTGGGCAGAACTGAAAAACTTGTGCGAGCAAGGAGGCCTACAAACCTGGCTCAGTTACACCAGCTCTGTCAGGAGGAATGGGTCAAAATTCACCCAACTTATTGTTGGAAGCTTGTGGAAGGCTACCCGAAACATTTGACCCAAGTTAAACAATTTAAAGGCAATGCTACAAAAATACTAATTGAGTGTGTAAACATCTGCCCAACGGGGAATGTGATGAAAGAAATAAAAGCTGAAATAAATCCTTCTCTCTATTATTCTGACATTTCACATTATTAAAATAAAGTGGTGATCCTAACTGACCTAAGACAGGGAATTTTTACTAGGATTAAAKGTCAGGAATTATGAAATACTGAGTTTAAATGTATTTGGCTAAGGTATATGTAAACTTCCGACTTCAACTGTACATGTAAAGATGTATAGACTACTTGAAATTATGTTTTGCTACATGACCTGAGCCAACTGTGCCACTTCTGTGGGGAGGTGGACAGTAATGAGGAAGACACTAACTGGATATTTGCTTGTTCCCTTCTAAAGGCACATTTTTAGGAGTATAAATTTGTATAAGCAGTAATATTTCTAGAGGTAGTATCATCCGCTTTGTCTGATAATTAAATAATTGTAATTCAAGAAAATGTATTTAATGTTTTAAATATATTAACATTTTTCTTCATAGTTTTAAATATATTAACATTTTTCTTCATAAATTACAGATTGGTTGTGACCGCCAGTCCTGTATGAAAACCATCCCATCATTGGAGTATTATGTCTGCGCTGCCTGTCAGGACTAGGTTAGGCTTGAGTTCCAGGCGACGGTATCACCTGGAAAACTTTCCATAAAAAGTGGACTAAATGTTCAGTCGAGCTGTTGCAGCTTTCCAATATTTGTTTATGTTATTTGTCTTTTTATATTTGATTTGTCATTTTATCTTATTATGCAAAGATCAAAATGTGTATTTCTTATTTAATTTGTTTGTTAATTAACTTTGTGTTGTTTTTGTGTTATTGTGTATTATCATTATTTTCTTAAACATTTATTTTAGAAACATTTTGTAATGTTTGTTTCTTTATACTCTAATTTTGCTTTCTGTGGCACACACTACTGGTCAACATGAGCTACCAAAATTATTCTTAACATGGAACCAAACCGGCTGCGCGCGTGCGCCATCGTGCATACATTTATTTTTCTGTGGCACACAGAGTCAAATACAGAGTCAAATACTTTCTATATAACAAACTTCACGTCAGGATAGGCAACCGAAAATAATAATTAATGTATGTGTTATATTAAACATAGAGGAGGGAGTAAAATGTAGGCAAGCAATAAACATTTCAGAACTACTAGTCGAATAAGACATGGGAAAAATGACGAATTTCGGCAAAGAGATTTATTTATAGACTAACACACTTGAAACAAATAGGCAAACCGAAAACTGCAGACATTACTAGTGCCTCCCCCGCGATCAAACCGCCATAAAAAATAAAATGAAATGCAGCCTAACGTGATCATTGACAGCTGCCTTGAAGGACACATAAAACATGCTTTCTGCTTCTAAGATCAGTGAAATGTAGGCTAAACTGACAACGGAGTGAAGAGCAGAAATCTAAACTAGCAAGCAAGTCGCAGCAATGAAGAATTGAGTGCGTGCGCGTTCACGGGAAGGGGGGCGGAGAATTCTGGCACGGGGAGCTTTTCGGCAGAACACCGGTCAATGTTGACTTTTTCCAGGTATTACCAACCATAATTAATCCTACCTTTGAACCACCCAATCCTGCGGTGGTTGTACTTGGCTGGCAAAATTTAAAAAGCGGTCTCATGTTTTCAAGGTTTGACATGACTTATTCGTTTGTTGGTGATGATGATTGACAATGTTTTTCATAAAGCTGGCTTCACATGCGTCTTATTTGTGATTGGCCAATATTTGCATAACGTTATTTGACACGTCAAATAATGCATATTATCTTTTTTGACACTTAAAGACCCAAACAGGGTTCCATATATGATTTCGAGATTGATTTCAAGGTATGGCATGCACTTTTAGGACTACAATTAGTATGCATGGGCAGAACAATTTAAAATAGATTTTACAAATTATATTGCCATTGAGATTGTGGTCTTTGACCTACCTTAAAATTAGTCAAGTCACACCTTGTCCATCCAGGACCTCTACATCAGGTGGTGTCAGAGGAAGGTCTGAAAAATTGCCAAAGACTCCAGCTACCCAAGCCATATACTGTTCACTGGCCAACGGTGCCGGACCATCGGCTCTTGGACCAACAGGCTCCGAGACCACTAGTACCCCCAAGCCATAAGACTGCCAAATAGCCAGACCGTTAAATAGTCAATTAATGGTACCCAAACAATCTGCACTGACTCTACACACACCCACTACACTGTCACTCCCACACAAATTCATCACACATTAAAAAGACTACACACACACACTTTTACACTCATTTTCTGCTGCTGCTACTGTGTTCTTTATATTACTCTTATCTATCCGGATGCCTAGTCACTTTACTCGTACATCTGCACATTGATSTGGTAGCTCCATTCTTGTGTATGTTATTTTATTTCTCATGTGTTAGTTACCATTTTATTTTTAAAACTCTGGATCATTGGGGTAAGCAAGCATTTCACTTCACTGTAAAGTGTACACCAGTTGTATTCGACGCTTGTGATAAAATTTGATTAGATTACAGTAGTATTTCATGAAAGCACATGATTGTACATATGTATTATTAAGTCCAACACAGCCCTATAATCCCCATTTCAAATAAATGCTAACTGCACAAGCAAGATAAGAAGAAACAATCATTCAAAATAGTCATACATTTTAGCAATGCCATAGAAGCAAAAGGGAAGACTTTGTCAGGCATGCAATTTGATCAAATTTTTATTTCAGAAGACCCCAAAAAATGAATGTAAAAAGGACTGCGATAAGTCAGTTTATAGATTGTCTTCATGAGAAATACTGTTTGTAGTGCTCCAAGTATAGACAAGGAACAACAAGGTAAAAACAAACTCAGTAAAAACATTTTGGGGGGGGTTTGTTTGTGCCATAATAGATTTAACATAATTGTTGGCACAGAACCTACATGCCAAACACAAGTCATTTACGCTTTCTGTCTAACACAAAAATCTGGCATCGCCGTCTTATCATAACTCATAATTCTAATAACACGCACCTTTGAGAAACAAACTAATGCATTGTATGCAATACCATCACCAGACAAACTATGATCAGCTTACCACAATCACATCTGTTGTGCTACAACACAGACAATAATAGACTAAGGATTTCAAATATCAAATACAAAAACAACAATGCTATTTGTTCCCTTTGGTAGATGGGCCAAAGTGACTCTTCTCTCCATCCCCAGTGCAACAACGATGTTATGGTAACCATTGAGTTTTAAGGCAGGCTAGCGGCTGTAGGCAAAGTTGTGCCACTGCCGGGGCAGGTAGATAGACGGACTACTTACTTGGGAAGGGCCAGCCTCCCCCTATTTAGGATCCGTGGTAGAGGTGCATGGTACTGAGCACGGCCTGGTCGTAAAGCTGCTCGACGTGCACCGAGCTGCTGTGCTCCTCAGCCAGGTCCTCTGCCGTGTCCCCGAAGCCATGGTAGTGTCCGTAGTGCAGGGTGTCCCTCAGGTCGYTGGCCATGGCCTCCCAGGAGGACCGGTGGGACACGCAGCTGCTGGGGCTTCCCGTCAGGTGTAGTGAACCGCACATCTAATGGGCTGAACGCCGCCGGGTCTCCTCCGCCTCCTGAAAAGCTGGCCATGATGACAGCCCGTTTTCAGTGGAGGTAGCCAAGGCCAGCAGTCCCCATGGCGAGGAGAAGCTGGTCGACAGCACGGCAGCGTTGGCCCCCTTGAGGTGTGTTGGCATGTGGCCATTGGTGGAGATGGCACCATTCTGTRGCCAACCGTTGCCATTCGTCTGACCCATGGTGGCTTTGGGTTCATCTGCCGTAGAAAAAAAGTCAGATTCAATGTTGGATGGCACATAGCACACTTGGCAGGTTCATGAACACATAAATAAGTGGTAAGCATATTGATTTTATTTTGCAAACACGTCCTTACCTCATTCTCATGATACGTTTACCATTGTGGCTCTGCTCTGCTTGCAAAAGTRCTCACACCATCACACTTTTCCCTCCAACAGCTGAATTTGTTGTATCTGAGTTTATAGAATCATTTAGGCAATATTGATTCTAGCGCAGAATAGATTAAGTTTGAAAATGTGTATAAAATAGAGGCAGTGATCATGTCAGTCTTTCCTATGACCACTAGAGGGGGATCACACAACAAAAGTAAACCTTTGAATTTGACCCAGACAATTACTTTACCCCAGAGGACTTCAATGTAATTAAATGCCTATGAAATTTCATAACATCAAGGTCATCAAATAGGTTAATTATAATTATTAATTAATTATAGTACTTTGAGTATACATTCTCTCTCGATGTGCCTTTCAAACACACATGACAATGTACCATAAATACATACCCGTGGCCAAACTAGATTTGTACTTACAAGGATGAATAATTTAAATGGATACACTGTAACAAAACATTAATAGAAAAAAAATCTAGGCATACTATAAACATATGTAATTATTTATATAATGTACATTTGAAAGATACTGTGTCAAATTAATCACTACCATCCATATCACATTGAGAATGTATTATTTGCTAAGGGTTGTCAAATACAGTGATACAGGACAAATCCTTATTTAGCCTATTATACAATGCAGTCCATATTGTTGTATGTTTCATTAAACTGATTAAACTTAATTAAAATCTCAACTGGCCAACTTTATAGTACAAACAAGTTAATTTCTCATCGCTTCCCTTTGGAATTTAGAATCAGCCATGGGAGTAAGAAGTCTGCCCTTTGGCTCTTAAACACAGGATTTACAATGAGTTAAACCAAAGCCCCAGCTTGTATCTCGTTTTTTTTTATAGATCAAACAGGGTATGGGACAAGGTTATTATAGTTGTGATTTTGTATTAGTTTATATTTCTATTCGTTTTTCTATTTTTATTTGAAATTCAGTTTAGTTTCAGTTAATTTTACAAATTTTTATTTAGTTTTATAAAATCACATCTATTTTTTTGTTGTTGTATTATTTAATTTTACAGACAGAAAGTAGCCCATGTGTGGGAAGCTAGGAGCCATTTATGTCTCGTAGGCCTATAGTTGTTTTTTGAGGATGACACATCTTGCCACTGGGGGCAGTAACACAAGATGAAGGGTCAGGTCATAGGTTTGGCTATGTTTTAAAGGATTTTAATGTGACTTGGATTTAAAAAGGATAATCGTCGGTGTCTGACTCAGATTCAGATATTTATGCCACGCCATTTATAATCATGGCCAGCTCTGGTTGTTGTTGTTCACAGGTATTCTCTTGCCTGTTTGGAAAGCTTGATAACGATGTTTGCCCTGTTGTCAGTTACGAGTAGGCTCTTCTACTCTGGTATGTCCTATGCGTCCAATGTGTAGTCAATTAACACTCCGGTGTGTGGATCTAAAATCCAATGGAGGCAATAGACTAGACAGGGCCCTACCATCTGTTCTGGCCTTCTTGATGTGATTGACCTTCACACTGTCCAGAAGCCTCTTTCTATTGGCCAGGCCATTGAGGAGACCCCATATTGGTCAGAAATTCCATATTTGAATATTTTATAATAGCATAATTTCTCAAAAACGCTATCTCTGGTAGCGCAAGACAGTCTTGAAGAGCAGTCCAGGATGTTTGGGTGAAGGTACAGGAGAAGATTACATGGTCCGTAGTTTTGACCAAGGTTGAAACGAAGCCTTAGAAATTATTGAGAACGTTAAAGTGCACTTTAGCTTACAAGGTAAATCGTTTTTACTCGTCTTCTGTCTTGTATTAACTGCCAGTTACAGGCCTACCTTCCCACTGCCCTCATCTCGCCAGTTTGTAGTCCTAAAACACGGAAATAAATTACCTCTGGTTTGTTTAGCCATCTATATAGGAACATTTTATGGGGAAATAATAGGGTTTTGGAATAAATGCGGAGAATAAGGTCTGAGGTTAAGACAGGTTTAGGAGATCTTATACTTTTTGTTGTATGAGATAATATTAGTCAGTTAACATGACCTTCGTGAATAAGCCTTTGTACTTTTGTTTATTACATAAATTCTTCAAAATTCACAAAAAGTGTAGTTAGTTGATGACAATTAACGCATAGAACAAAACGTATAAGATCTAAACCTGTGTTTACCACTGACCTTATTTTCGGAGTTTATGAAAAAAAACTCTACAAAAATATGCCATTATTATTTCTCTCTGTCCCATGTAGGAGAATTATGGATTGTACAGTTGTGCTTATAAAGAAAGCATCTAAAACGAGAGCTTGTATTTTGAAGGCTGAAACGGACGTGACGTACTTTTTGTTTACAAATGTAGTTAGCTAGCTAGCTAGCAAAGATCAACTGGCAATCGGCTATTCAACGCTAGTTCAATTACAACAAGATAACAACATGAACGGAATTCACACTGTGTTGTTGGCCGACCCATAGTCATTCACATGGCATTATCTACTGTGAAGTTAACATACATCTTTAGTTTTCGCTAGCTAGCTCCATGAAGTTGGCAAGCTAAATGGCTTGCGAGTTTTGGTACGTTATCAGTATTAGCTAGCGACGAGATTTTTGGAGACGTGGGTCGTGTGGTATTTCTGCAAGCACATTATGGAAGGAGTTCTCTATAAGTGGACAAATTATATGACAGGTAAAGTTATGCATTTAATGTGTTTGGTCCATAGTCTAGCTAGCTAAACTATCTCGTTAGCATAGCTGTCATATTGACATTCAATTTAGCTAAGCCAACGTTCGCATAGAAAACACAGCCCTTTCTGTGTAATTTGATATGTCTAAGGTAGCTAACTTTTATAAGATGCTAACTACACTTATGTAAGCTAGCTAACTGCACTAACCGACTAAACTCAACGATTGACGATGGAGTTGGGCTGTGACTAGTGTTGTGCTTGTGGGCGGATTGGAGCGCCACTGTCACATACAATTCCCAATGTCGTGTATAATTACGGGCTATTCTTTGGGTGCTGAAATCAGTTGTTAAAAAAATACAAATAACTTAATTTTATGTGACGGAGTTCCAGTTTGCCCACACTAGTCAATAGTGTGTGATTGCATCTGCATCTGCAGATTTCTCCTAATTGTCAATGTGATTAAAATGTGGTCAAATGGGAAATAAAAGTTTTTATCTGAGTTTTTCGGGGGTGAAGAACACTGTACCAGTGTCTTAGATATCTACCGGGGTCGACCCGCCTCCTGTGTATCGGAGTCTTCCTAGCTGGGTCATTCCTACATTGCGGTACATTTTGGAACTCATAACTTTAGAATAAAAAAATATATATTTGTTTTGTATTCTATCAGAAAAACTCAGGCACTTAGATCTATTTTAGGTGCATAATAATAACAACCGGGTGGAACCTAGCCTGAATACATAGAAATTAGCGTTTGGATCATGAAAGTTTCCTTTCATGACCTCTACAAGCCAGAATGCTGAATAAAATCATATTTTACCGGTTGGCTCTTTTGCAGATAGGAATGTGAGACAAAATATCCACCGAGGAGTGTTATCAACCCAAGCTTAAGTAGGCCGATGCTGATCTTTTTATCGTCTGTATTTCTGGTTTTTATTTTCAATACTGATGCAATTCGCATGTGACAAACACTTACACAATATGGCCGAGCTTAACAGAACGCAAACACTTCCAGCTGATTGCGAGGAAATGTGCTTCGGTCATGCTCGGCTATTGTTTACATATTTTAACGACCCTGGGTTTATAAGCGCGGAAATCAACTCTGCCGCACGAGCATGCTTTTGTGGCACAGTCGATAGCGCGCCGGACCTCGGGCTAGAAGGTCGAGGGTTCGAGACCTGCTCCCTGCTGTTTCATTACAATATTGATCATCACGTGCAATGCGTTAACAGATTGAAAATACAAGTGACAGAACCCACCCGTGCCACAAAAAGTGGAGTAAACAATGCTTCCTTGTGGATACCCTATCTTCACCCCCTACTGCCAAAAGGACCAACAGCATGTACAACCGGTAAAGTAAGTGTAAATATAATTTTATTCAACATTCTACCATGTAGAGACTATTGCGTCTTTTTTTACAGCTACTTCTTTCAGACTGATATTCATGGAGTAACCATGGTTACAGTCTGACGTTTAGGCAAGGTGGAACCTAACAGGGTGGACATTTGTAGCCTAAAGCTCTGTGTTGAGATTAAACTAGCATAATGGTAAACATTTGAACAGGTTTTGAACCTCTATATGTAATGTATTTTAACAGTTAGAAAATGTGTTAAATTCTCTATAATTTAGCCTAATAGTGTGGAAATGTATGAGTGAGACAGACTAACGTCATGAAACATGGGAAAATAGATCAAACTGAGTGTTTATATTTATTTAGCTTTGTTTTCCAACCAAACCACAACCTGAACATATAAATATGACATTGTCATTGAAAGCAAGTCTAAAGATACTCTATGCAGAAATCACTCTGGCATTTCCTGGTTGCTAAAAATTCTAATAGTTTGTTTAACCCCGGCCTACTAACTGTTAGCGTGTTAGCATCGGCCTGCTAACTGTCTGAATCGCCTTGTCCCCAGTCAGCCCAACCACTCACTGGACCCATATGTTCACTTGGCTACGCATGCCTCTCTCTAATATCAATATTCCTCGTCCATTACTGTCCTGGTTAGTGATTACTGTCTTATTTCACTGTAGAGCCTCTAGCCCTGCTCAATATGCCTTAACCAACCATGTTGTTCCACCTCCTACATATGCGATGACATCACCTGGTTTAAACGTCTCTAGAGACTATATCTCTCTCATCATTACTCAATGCCTAGGTTTACCTCCAATGTACTCGCATCCTACCTTACCTTTGTCTGTATGCCTTGAATCTATGCTATCCTGCCCAGAAACCTGCTCCTCTTACTCTCTGTTCCGAACGTGCTAGACGGTCAGTTCGTATAGCATTTAGTCGTGCCCTTATCCTACTTCTCCTCTGTTCTTCTGGTGATGTAGAGGTTAATCCAGGTCCTGCAGTGTATAGCTCCACTCCCACTCCCCAGGTGCTCTCGTGTTGACTTCTGTAACCGTAAAAAGCCTTGGTTTCATGCATGTTAACATCAGAAGCCTACTCCCTAAGCACACTCTGCCAACCCGGATGTCTTAGCCGTGTCTGAATCCTGGCTTAGGAAAACCACCAAAAACCCAGAAATCTCCATTGCTAACTGTGACATTTTTTGCCAAGATAGAACTGCCAAAGGGGGCGGTGTTGCAATTCTACTGCAAAGATAGCCTGCAGAGTTCTGTATTACTATCCAAGTCTGTACCCAAACAATTCGAGCTTCTACTTCTAAAAATCCACCTTTCCAGAAACAAGTCTCTCACTGTTGCCGCTTGCTATTGTTCTCCCTCTGCCCCCAGCTGTGCCCTCGATACCATATATGAATTGATTGCCCCCCATCTATCTTCTGAGCTCGTGCTACTAGGTGACCTAAACTGGGACATGCTTAACACCCCGGCCGTCCTACAATCCAAGATTGATGCCCTCAATCTCACACAAATTATCAATGAACCTACCAGGTACAACTCCAAATCCGTAAACACGGGCACACTCATAGATATTATCCTAACTAACTCGCCCTCCAAATACACCTCTGCTGTTTTGAATCAAGATCTCAGCGATCACTGCCTCAATGCCTGCATCCGTAATGGGTCTGCGACCAAACCACCACCCCTCATCACTGTCAAACGCTCCCTAAAATAATTCTGCGAGCAGGCCTTTCTAATCGACCTGGCCGGGATATCCTGGAATGACATTGACCTCATCCCGTCAGTAGATGATGCCTGGCTATTCTTTAAAAGTGCCTTCCTCACCATCTTAAATAAGCATGCCCCATTCAAAAAATGTAGAACTAGGAATATATATAGTCCTTGGTTCACTCCAGACCTGTCTGCCCTTGACAAGCACAAAAACATCCTGTGGCGTTCTGCATTAGCATCGAATAGCCCCAGTGATATGCAACTTTTCAGGGAAGTTAGGAGCAAATATACACCTGCAGTTAGGATAGCTAAGGCTAGCTTTTTCAAACAGAAATTTGCATCCTGTAGTACTAACTCAAAAAAGTTCTGGGACACTGTAAAGTCCATGGAGAATAAGAGCACCTCCTCCCAGCTGCCCACTGTTCTAAGGTTAGGAAACACTGTCACCACCGATAAACCCACTATAATTTAGAATTTCAATAAGCATTTCTCTACGGCTGGCCATGCTTTCCACTTGGCTACCCCTACCCCGGTCAACTGCACGGCACCCTCTCTTTCGTAACGTCTGAGATTCCCAAAGATTGGAAAGCTGCCGCGGTCATCCCCCTCTTCAAAGAGGGTGACACTCTAGACCCAAACTGCTACAGACCTATATCTATCCTACCCTGTCTTTCTAAGGTCTTCGAAAGCTATGTTAACAAACAGGTTACCGACCATTTCGAATCCCACCGTACCTTCTCCGCTATGCAATCTGGTTTCAGAGCTGATCATGGGTGCACCTCAGCCACGCTCAAGGTTCTAAACGACATCATTACCGCCATCGATAAGAGACATTACTGTGCAGCCGTATTCATTGACCTGGCCAAGGCTTTCGACTCTGTCAATCACCACATTCTTATTGGCAGACTCGACAGCCTTGGTTTCTCAAATGATTGCATCGCTTGTTTTACCACCTACTTCTCAGACAGAGTTCAGTGTGTCAAATAGGAGGGCCTGTTGTCCAGACCTCTGGCAGTCTCTATGGGGTTGCCACAGGGTTCAATCCTCGGGCCGACTCTCTTCTTTGTATACATCAATGATATTGCTCTTGCTGCTGGTGATTCTCTGATACACCTCTACGCAGACGATACCATTCTGTATACTTCTGGCCCCTCTTTGGACACTGTTAACTAACCTCCAGACGAGCTTCAATGCCATACAACTCTCCTTCTGTGGCCTCCAACTGCTCTTAAATGCAAGTTAAACGAAATGCATGCTATTCAACCGATCACTGCCCGCACCTGCTCGCCCGTCCAGCATCTACTCTGGACGGCTCTGACTTAGAATACGTGGACAACTACAAATACSTAGGTGTCTGGTTAGACTGTAACCTCTCCTTCCAGACTCACATTAAGCATCTCCAATCCAAAGTTAAATCTAGAATCGGCTTCCTATATCGCAACAAAGCATCCTTCACTCATGCTCCCAAACATACCCTCGTAAAACTGACCATCCTACCGATCYTCGACTTCGGTGATGTCATCTATAAAATAGCCTCCAACACTCTACTCAACAAACTGGATGCAGTCTATCACAGTGCCATCCGTTTTGTCACCAAAGCCCCATACACTACCCACCATTGCGACCTGTACGCTCTCGTTGGTTGGCCCTCGCTTCATACTCGTCGCCAAACCCACTGGCTACAGGTTATCTACAAGTCTCTGCTAGGTAAAGCCCCGCATTATCTCAGCTCACTGATCACCATAGCAGCACCCACTCGTAKCACGCGCTCCAGCAGGTATATCTCACTGGTCACCCCAAAGCCAATTCCTCCTTTGGTCGTTTTTCCTTCCAGTTCTCTGTTGCCAATGACTGGAACGAACTGCAAAAATCTCTGAAGCTGGAGACTCATATCTCCCTCACTAGCTTTAAGCGCCACCTGTCAGAGCAGCTCACAGATCACTGCACCTGTACATAGCCCATCTGTAAACAGCCCATCTATCTACCTACCTCATCCCCATACTGTATTTATTTATTTATTTATCTTGCTCCTTTGCACCCCAGTATCTCTACTTGCACATTCATCTTCTGCACATCTACCATTCCAGTGTTTAATTGCTATATTGTAATTACTTCGTCACCATGGCCTATTTATTGCCTTACCTAAAATGCCCATTCAATATCCAAATGTTGGTGTTTTTAAGGTAAAGGACACCTGACCTTATATTTAAAGCTTTTTGGAATCACATTTAAACTAAATAAGAACTGATATTTCCTGCCGACAGAACAGGCACCGCAAAGTAGGAATGACCCAGTTAACTAGCTACCACACAGTGTCCTTTGCTCCCTCTTGCCAAACACCTGGCCTCGTCATCGTTAACCGAACTGCGGCAAAGCAGTGCCTGACAGTTAGGGGCGAGGGATACTGTCTACCGGTGTGCTAGCTACCGATCCCACTAGCTAGTTAGCACATTGTGTTCTTTGCTCCCGCTTGCCGAACACCTGTCCTCACCGTCATTACCAGAACTGCGTGAAAACACTACCCGACAGGTAAGGGTGAAGGACACTGTTTACCGGTGTGCTAGCTAGCTACCTATCCCGCTTCCTGCTTGCTGTGTACCGGAATCCTAGCTTGCTAACAAGCCAGCACCTATTGTCCTAAACGCCTGCCGAACAGCTGCCTTCATTAACAGAACTGCAGGAAAACATTACCCGACAGGCGGGGGCGAAGGACACTGTTTACCATAGCTAGCTACTGTTGTCGCCCCCACCTCTTCTTCTGTGGGGTCTATCATCAGTTGGCATCCATCGTTATGCTACATTATCACCACCTACTGTACTGGAGCACTTCCGCCTGTATACCAGAGTCCTAACTTTAAAATGGACAAATAGAAGTTTGAGGGATTCCTGCATATGCAAGAATGCAGAAATGCACCAAATTGCAGGTCACAATTGCCCCCTTCTCAAACTAGTTGCCGCTCAACTCCATCGTAAATCGTGGAGTTAAGTTTAGGCTACCTGGAAGAGATTGATTGACTAGGTGTTCTTGGTAATACTGGTTAGTTGTGTTGATATCTAACTGGGCTGATTCGTCAGTTGTCTGCACAGGAAGAACTAACCTGTAAAAACAAAGTTGTCAGCTCAAGAAGAACTAACCTAGCGTATCTGAAATGATTGCAGGGTGGCAGCCGCGCTGGTTTGTTTTAGATGATGGGATAATTTCCTACTATGATTCTCAAGATGATGTCTGCAAAGGGAGCAAAGGAAGTATTAAGATGTCCGTCTGTGAAATCAAAGGTATGATTTGTTTCTGAAAGGCCTATATTGTGCCACTCACCCTATGAATTTGGTAGTGGTTACATTTCTCAACTCCCATCCCTCAGATGTTTACCCAAACGTTGGCAGGGTTTCTGCTTTGTTGTCGTTTAAATCCCATGTTGCCCTGTTAAACCCCTCTAATCTCAGTACAGGTAGTATTTGCTGTTGAATCTCGACTTATGGTTGATTCTTGTACTTCTAGTGCTGAAGGGTTGTGTTGACATCTTTTTCATTAGTTCACCCCACTGACAATACCAGACTGGAACTGATCATACCAGGAGAGCAGCATTTTTACGTCAAAGCTGTCAATGTTGCCGAACGACAGAAGTGGCTTGTGGCACTTGGAAGTTCCAAAGCCGGAAAAAGGAAAGGAAAAGGTACTGACTCAGCAATGTTTTCTTTGTTCGTCATTAATCTCCCCAGTCCTCTTTTAAAGTGAACTTTAGGGTAAAAAAAAGCTAAATTACTCAGTTATCTTTGTATTCACACTGCCCTTGCCTTTGAATGAGGACTCATCACTTCACCTATTTTGTGGTCCGAGTCCTCTTTGCATTCACATTCCTATGTTAAGAAAGGAACCAGGATATTTTTCAAACATTCACTCAATGCATTTTGGGTTTTTACAAAGTGCAGGACAAGCAATTCCATCAGATTGTGTTACTGGACCGCTAAATATACGTACTTACAGGTACGAGGGACGCAAAAAGACAATACCGACTCAAACATGAATTCAGCTGCTTTCGCTCGCCGAGGCTGACGTGAAGGAAACAAAAAAAATAGAGAATACTCACAAAGCCGTCGGCGCAGATGGCATCTCTGGTCCTGTCCTCTGAGTGTGTTCCCTACCTGCAGGCGGGCGTCTTGTCTGACATCTGCAACCTGTCCCAGACTGTAGTCCCCACCTGCTTTAAGAAGCCCACCATGGTCCCAGTGCCCCAAAAAAACAAGGTGACGTGCCCAAATGACTATCGCCACGCTCACCTGTCATCATGAAGTTCTTCAAGAGGCTGTTCATGGCCCACATTAAGGCCATCATGCCGGGCACACTGGACCCACTCCAATTTTCCGACCACTCCAACAGATCCGCGGAAGATGCCATTTCCATCGCTATTCACACGGCTCGACAAGAGAAACCTATGTGAGAATGCTGTTCATTGACTACAGTTCAGCATTCAACAATATTGTTCCCTCCAAGCTCGACACCAACCTCAGAGCCCTGGGTCTGAACACCACCCTCCGCAACTGGATCCAGCAACAACACCACCTCTACACTGACTCTTAAAACAGGGGCCCCCAGTGGTGTGTCTTCAGTCCTCTGCTGTACTTCACATTCACCCACGACTGGGTGGCTTTGCACGACACCAACTGCATCAAGTTTGTTGACGACACCAAGGTTGTAGGCCTTTTAACCAACAACGACGAGTCAACCTATAGGAAGGAGGTAAGTGAACTGGCATTGTGGTGTCGTGACAACCTCTCTGTCTACGTCAGCAAAACAAATTAGTTGATTGTTGACTTCAGGACGCAGAGGGAGCAGGAGAGTCACAAGTTGTAAGTTCTTCGGCGTCCACAACACCGAGGACTTGTAATGGACCAACAACACCACCACTCTTGTCGAGAGGGCGGCTGAAGAAATTCGGTATGCTGTCCTGGGACCTCTCCAAATATTACCGCTGCACCTTCGAGAGGGTCCTGACCGGTTGCATCAAGGCCTGGTGCGGGAATTGCTCCGTCCACAACTGCAATGCCCTCCAGCAGGTTGTGAAGATGGCCCAGTACATCACTGGAACCGTGCTCCCACCCATCCAGGACATCTACTCTCAACAGTGCCTGGGGAAGGCATGCAGCATCATGAAGGACCCCGCACACCCCAGCCACAAGCTGTAACCTCCATTACCGTCGGCAGATGTTATCGGAGCATGAAGTCGGATGCCAACAGGCTCAGAGACGGTTTCTATCTACAAGCCATCAAACTGCTGAACACTTGAACTGGACTGACCACCTGCTCTGATTTCTCTGCACCTTTGCACACACACTCACACCACACACACACACATATATTCATGCTACACACACATCACAACTGCTGCTACCAGACTCTTATTATACTGCTCAGATTATACACTGCCCCCCCATTCCCCTTCCCCAATACATGTGTAAATATTAGACTATGAATTGTCCCTTCTTGTATTATACTTATGCTAAACTGTTTATTCGATTCTACTGAGCCATTTACTTTGTTCAGGTTTTTAGATTTTATTGTTGTTGCATTGTCGAGAAGGAACCTGCATGTAAGCATTTTGTTGGACGATGTATAACATGAGTATCCCGGAAACACAACTAATAAAACTTACATTTTGGAAGGTAATAGATTGCACTTAGTTAAAAGATGAGACGTAATTACAGTGGGGAGAAGAAGTATTTGATACACTGACGATTTTGCAGGTTTTCCTACTTACAAAGCATGTAGAGGTCTGTACTTTTTATCATAGGTACACTTCAACTGTGAGAGACGGAATCTAAAACAAAAATACAGAAAATCACATTGTATGATTTTTAAGTAATTAATTTGCATTTTATTGCATGACATAAGTATTTGATCACCTACCAACCAGTAAGAATTTCGGCTCTCACAGACCTGTTAGTTTTTCTTTAAGAAGCCCTCCTGTTCTCCACTCATTACCTGTATTAACTGCACCTGTTTGAACTCGTTACCCTGTATAAAAGACAACTGTCCACACACTCAATCAAACAGACTCCAACCTCTCCACAATGGCCAAGACCAGAGAGCTGTGTAAGGACATCAGGGATAACATTGTAGACCTGCACAAGGCTGGGATGGGCTACAGGACAATAGGCAAGAGCTTGGTGAGAAGGCAACAACTGTGTGGCGCAATTATTAGAAAATGGAAGAAGTTCAAGATGACGGTCAATCACCCTCGGTCTTGGGCTCCATGCAAGATCTCACCTCGTGGGGCATCAATGATCATGAGGAAGGTGAGGGATCACCCAGAACTACACGGCAGGACCTGGTCAATGACCTGAAGAGAGCTGGGACCACAGTCTCAAAGAAAACCATTAGTAACACACTACGCCGTCATGGATTAAAATCCAGCAGCGCACGCAAGGTCCCCCTGCTCAAGCCAGCGCATGTCCAGGCCCGTCTGAAGTTTGCCAATGACCATCTGGATGATCCAGAGGAGGAATGGGAGAAGGTCATGTGGTCTGATGAGACAAAAATAGAGCTTTTTGGTGTAAACTCCACTCGCCGTGTTTGGAGGAAGAAGAAGGATGAGTACAACCCCAAGAACACCATCCCAACCGTGAAGCATGGAGGTGGAAACATCATTCTTTGGGTATGCTTTTCTGCAAAGGGTACAGGACGACTGCACCGTATTGAGGGGAGGATGGATGGGGCCATGTATCGCGAGATCTTGGCCATCAACCTCCTTCCCTCAGTAAGAGCATTGAAGATGGGTTGTGGCTGGGTCTTCCAGCATGACAACGACCCGAAACACACAGCCAGGGCAACTAAGGAGTGGCTCCGTAAGAAGCATCTCAAGGTCCTGGAGTGGCCTAGCCAGTCTCCAGACCTGAACCCAATAGAAAATCTTTGGAGGGAGCTGAAAGTCCATATTCCCAGCGACAGCCCGAGACCTGAAGGATCTGGAGAAGGTCTGTAGGAGGAGTGGGCCAAAATCCCTGCTGCAGTGTGTGCAAACCTGGTCAAGAACTACAGGAAACGTTATGATCTCTGTAATTGCAAACAAAGGTTTCTGTACCAAATATTAAGTTCTGCTTTTCTGATGTATCAAATACTTATGTCATGCAATAAAATGCAAATTAATTACTTAAAAATCATACAAATGAGATTTTCTGGATTTTTGTTTTAGATTCCGTCTCTCACAGTTGTGTAAACCTATGATAAAAATGACAGACCTCTACATGCTTTGTAAGTAGGAAAACCTGCAAAATCGGCAGTGTATCAAATACTTGTTCTCCCCACTGTATAATCAGATCATAATATTAGCATGTAAATATTATTGGTAACAGAATAAATAGCAGAAGAGTACTGCAGATGATGAAATGCTGTAATGGCGAAGGTGCATAAAGATGGAAGAATTCAGATATGACGTCTTCGTTTGGGCACTATCCACAGACTTTTTAAACTACATGGTTCATTCAGTGTGCCTATAAATCAGCACAATCTACTTTTTCATTTTTTATAATTGCCGCCGTCTTGGAACTAGACTTGGGAACATGTACAGTGCCTTCAGCAAGTTTTCACACCCCTTGACTTTTTACATGTGTTTTTGTGTTACAGCCTGAATTTGTAGTCTATAAAGTAGAGCCGCACACTCAATCTCCCAGTAATTGGGTAAACCTCAATTTAAAATGGATTGAGTTTAGATACCCCCATAATGTCAAAGTGGAATTATGTTTTTATACATTTTTACAAATGAATTAAAATGAAAAGCTGAAATGTCTTGAGTCAATAAGTATTCAACCCCTTTGGTATGGCAAGCCTAAACAAATTGAGTAAAACAATTGCTTAAATTAATTTACCTTTCAGCAGGAAAATAACATCAAACACATGGCCTAATCTACATTGGAGTATTTTACCTTTATTTAACTATGCAAGTCAGTTAAGAACAAATTCTTATTTTCAATGACGGCCTAGGAACAACAGATTTTTACCTTGTCAGCTCGGGGATTCGATCTTGCAACCTTTCGGTTACTAGTCCAACGCTCTAACCACTAGGCTACCTGCCGCCCAAGTAGATCACATATTGCAAACAAATAATCTGAATATCGTGTCAGTACAAATTTCCACACATATTTGGGAATTTCTCCCCATCCAATCAATATCCAAAAACAGCACATGTTTTTCCAACAAACCTTCACAACCTCATCTCTCTTTTGTGGCACCAATGTGAGGGGCATGGCAGGGGAAACAGTGTTACAGTAGTCTAGTGTGTGGTGCGGGAATAATGACAAGCAAACCTGGGGAGCTTTGTCTTCACATTGCCCTGAAAAAGGGAACCGAACTAAAAACACCCTTAGATAAGTGATAAGTGCCAACTCTGACACTGCTGCTGGAAAAAATCCTAGGGGAAACACTGAAGAGCACCAACAGATCTAGACCACTGACCAGGCTAGAGTTACAGTACCTTGCCTTAAAGGGTCTCTCACTAAAATAACTKTTWTTTTTTTTTTTATTGGAAGAAATAACAGAGAAGACAGAATCTCTTAAAACAAAGATGTCCGAGCTGCGTCTCTACTGTGACTTGCTAATGCAGCAGGTCCACACGATACAGGAGTCTGAGGACCAGGAAGGAGACCACTCCAATTCCAGCTCGGAGGTAACTATACCTGCATGGTTTCAGCTAGGCTGTGTCCCAAATGGCACACTATTCCCTACATACTGCACTTATTTTGACCAGAAACCTATGGGCCCTGGTCAAAAGTAGTGCGCTGTATGGAATAGGGTGCCATTGGGACGCCGCCCTAGTGTTGGCTGTCAGAAATCACCAGCGTGGGTGTGTTTGCTGTTTTAGTCTTCATCTACCCCAAATTAAATGGTTGTAGTGCCACTGTACACGAGATCAGAGCGACAGGCCAAGATTTGGAGTGTTGCCGGTGCAAATCCCTGGGCTGGTGAGGAAATATCTGGTGCAAGCTGGTACTGCAGTTGTGCCCTTGAGAAAGGCACTTATCGTGTGTGTTTGGTGTGGTGTGTCTGGGAGCCCAGGGTTGGGAAATAAAAACAGACAACAGAAATCTATATTTGTTTTGATGGATACAGAAATTAAGTTGATTATGTTAAACCAGAGCTCCAGACTAACGTTTCCCACTGGTGGCACTGGAGCCAGTAACTTTTTCAGTTGGTGGCACCAGCCCACAATTTGGTCGCACTCCCACATTTTTGCGGGGTCACGCAATAGAAAAGTAATCATCTTAGAAAGTAATTTAAATTTACAGTGATTTATTAAGAAGTGCAATAGACTGATATAGTTTTCAATAAATAAGTTGTTACATATAACATGTCTAAGCAGGAATGCATAATTCAAGATATTTTTGATTAGTAATAGTCATGAATTCTGGGTTGATAATTAGTTTATTATTTATGTTTTACTGTCAAAATAGGACTCCWGAATAAAAATGTTTTGCGTTCATGTTTATGTTCACTAATATGACATCGGCCTAATTCAATTAGTACTAATTCACCAGCTAAGGGAGTGAACTTCAAACACATTAGCTGGATTGCTGACTCAAAATATAACACCTACTGCTAGTGTTGCCATGTATTAATCTAACAGTAAATTAAATGTCCCCAATGAGGACTAGTGTACTCGTGACTGCCGATTTCACGCACTCCGTATTTCAAAGCCATATCAGATATCTTGATTGTAGAACAGTGTGCCTTGAGCTAAATGTTGAGAAATAAAAAGTATACTTAAAGAAAGCTGAGATCCTACTCTCTTTTTCATGAACAGCAGCTTGCTTCCAAACTTGTGTTTTACCCCCGCAATTGCATTTTTAAATGTTATACAATCATAATGCATTTTTCGGGGTGCACGAGGGGGGAGAAGAGGGTGTGAGAGACCCACTCATCGCATCAGCCGGCCCTGTCGAAACGGGCTCAGTGGCACTTTACTGTTTAACAAAGCATGGTTTTATCCATGCAAAACATTTTAAGTTTTGATTGAGGTGATCATGTAAAATGTACAACTCTCACCGGTATGTCCAATTTAAAAAATGTAACCTACAAAGTCAAAGGGTCGCCAAATGTAACTAAATGGTTGCAGTTTGGAGCCCTGTAAACTCTTCAAGCACTTTTTTAGTAACACATTGTGTTGCCAATTTAAACGGAGTAGTTTCTTCACATCACCTAGGAAGGTCTGAGGCATGTCTGTGTAGGATATCAAACCAATATATTAGGCTTAATATTGTGCATGTTTAGGTCTTTATTTTTGTCTGTGCCTAATCTCCAATTGTTGTTGACTGATTCACCTCTCCTTGTCTTTTCTTTGTTGCTCCAGACTCTGAATGAGGCCTCCTCTTTACTGAGTGCCACGTGTTACACCTTCATCAAAACACTGGAAGAATGTATGAAGATGGCCAACTCCAAGTTCAAGACAGACATGGTGCTGTTGAACCCTCCAGATGACATGATGATGTCCCCTGTTTCTCCGTCCCCAATACAGATGGCCTGGGTAGGATGGTTTTCAACGTACTGTCTAGCTCCGGGGTGAAGTTTCCCCTAGGTACAAATCTAGGAGATTCCCCTCCCCAATCCTATTAGTGGGGAAAATGCTAAACTGACCAATGATTAATGTATAGGGGCAACTTCATCATATTGATAACCAGTTGTTCAGAGACACAAAGACTAATCCATGGCTATCTTTAAAAAAAAATAAGTTGTTATAGACGAGGAAAATAATGAAACACAATTCTAGCCCGGTTGTGGTTTGTAATACAACAAAAATATATAGCTTTTCTATATATCTTCAAATATAACTAATTGGAACACAAATTCAACATGGTGAAGATAAAAACTCAGTAAACAGAAGGCACAGTATGTGTGGATGGTGTGGTGTGTTTTTTTGTTTTTTTTATGTTTGAGAAAGTGTGGCGTTGACTGATGGAAGGAAATGGTTGCATATCCCAGAACCAATGTATTGCTGTGAGCGGGTGTGAGAGAGCTTTCAATGTTGTTCAGATGATTGATATACTTTTTATAATGAACTATACAACTACACTTATTTATTGTCCTATCATGGTGGAACAGCGTTTTAAAATAAATTATACACTTCATTTATTGTCCTATCATGTGGAACTACATTTTAAAAATAAATTATACATCTAATTTTGATATTGATGGAACGGTCCACAACCCTATACCCTAGACACCCACCTGAATGGCCCAGATACTAAGGAGAAGTCCCTAACTGTTTTATGGGCCTGCTGTAAGCGGTCTGTATGCCGCCAAAATGCGGTCAGAGACCTAGAGCAGCACTGCCCCCTCAAGATTCTGAGCCTGCTTGGCAGGGTTGGTCCTGCAAAGCCAAAGCCCCCAAAAGAGAGAGCACACAAGGAATTTCTCTGCTAATGAGAACCTTGATGACCTTGTACCTAGCTGGTGGGGTGCCGCCACCCAGGCAATGGCAGTGCTTGCAACACTAGCTGCAGTAACCCTTGGGGAGGGGGTCACACTCGGACATTCAGAGAGGGGGTATATTATTGTGGCACAAAATCAAAAGTCTGACTGCATGGAGATGCTTGGGAATATGGTCAATACGGGGGACCGTGTTGTGGGTGTTTCAGGGAAAAGGGGTACATTTGACCTCTTTTTTTGCACAGTCTTGCAGGCTTTCTCATAAGGCTGCAACTGTATATGCATTCGTAATTCAAGACCTTTCTTGAGTTGGGCTCTGGGATGGTACAACTGTTGAGAATTTGAGCCTATGGTTGTGTGGGGGAGAAGGGTTGAGTGTGTATGAGTGTGTGGGTGTATGTGCGTATCCCACAACTGTTGTGAAGAAGTAAAATATGTTAGGGACAATATAGGATGATTCACAATAATTGTTTTCTAATATAATAAATGCTTGCAATAATGTAACTTTGGTACTGGTGAGAGGTAAAATCCTTTGCATAAATTGTCTACATTACTACAAATATTAATAGCTAATTATGGAAAATAAGAAACAGGATTTTAAAAATATATTTATGCAGTGGGGAGAACAAGTATTTGATACACTGCCGATTTTGCAGGTTTTCCTACATACAAAGCATGTAGAGGTCTGTAATTTTTATCATAGGTACACTTCAACTGTGAGAGACTGAATCTAAAACAAAAATCCAGAACATTACATTGTATGATTTTTAAGTAATTAATTTGCATTTTATTGCATGACATAAGTATTTGATCACCTACCAACCAGTAAGAATTCCGGCTCTCACAGACCTGTTAGTTTTTCTTTAAGAAGCCCTCCTGTTTTCCACTCATTACCTGTATTAACTGCACCTGTTTGAACTCGTTACCTGTATAAAAGACACCTGTCCACACACTCAATCAAACAGACTCCAACCTCTCCACAATGGCCAAGACCAGAGAGCTGTGTAAGGACATCAGGGATAAAATTGTAGACCTGCACAAGGCTGGGATGGGCTACAGACAATAGGCAAGCAGCTTGGTGGGAAGGCAACAACTGTTGGCGCAATTATTAGCAATGGAAGAAGTTCAAGATGACGGTCAATCACCCTCGGTCTGGGGCTCCATGCAAGATCTCACCTCATCAATGATCATAGAGATGGTGAGGGATCAGCCCAGAACTACACGGCAGGACCTGGTCAATGACCTGAAGAGAACTGGGACCACAGTCTCAAAGAAAACCATTAGTAACACACACGCCGTCATGGATTAAAATCCTGCAGCGCACGCAAGTTCCCCTGCTCAAGCCAGCGCATGTCCAGGCCGTCTGAAGTTTGCCAATGACCATCTGGAATATCCAGAGGAGGAATGGAGAAGGTCATGTGGTCTGATGAGACAAAAATAGAGCTTTTTGGTGTACCTCCACTCGCGCGTTTGGAGGAAGAAGAAGGATGAGTACAACCCAAAGAACACCATCCCAACCGTGAAGCATGGAGGTGGAAACATCATTCTTTGGGATGCTTTTCTGCAAAGGGGACGAGGACGACTGCACGTATTGAGGGGAGGAATGGATGGGGCCATGTATCGCGAGATTTGCCAACAACCTCTTCCCTCAGTAAGAGAGCATGAAGATGGGTCGGGGTCTTCCAGCATGACAAACGACCCGAACAACACAGCCAGGGCACCTAAGGAGTGGCTCCGTTAAGAAGCATCTCAAGGTCCTGGAGTGGCTAGCCAGTCTCCAGACCTGAACCCAATAGAAAATCTTTGGAGGAGTTGAAAGTCCGTATTGCCAGCGACCGCCCCGAAACCTGAAGGATCTGCAGAAGGTCTGTATGGAGGAGTGGGCCAAAATCCCTGCTGCAGTGCGTGCAAACCTGTCAAGAACTACAGTAAACGATGATCTCTGTAATCTGCAACAAAGATTTCTGTACAAATATTAAGTTCTGCTTTTCTGATGTATCAATATCTTGTCATACATGTCATGCAATAAAATGCAAATTAATTACTTAAAAATCATACAATGTGATTTTCTGGATTTTGTGTTTTAGATCCGTCTCTCACAGTTACGTGTACCTATGATAAAAATGACAGACCTCTACATGCTTTGTAAGTAGGAAAACCTGCAAAATCGGCAGTGTATCAAATACTTGTTCTCCCTACTGTACATGGCGGAGGCTTAATCAAGCTAGTCGTCTTGATTACTTTCTTATGCCATTCTCTCTGGCAGCAAACGTTTAAAAAGTGTTGATAGGGCACAGAATGCGGTCGGATCATCACATAATTGGCATATATATATTACTCTTACAGAAGTCCCACGTGGGCGAGGATATTGGAAATTTTATCAAAGCCTACTAGATGATAAATTGTTTAGAACTAGGACAGAAGAATTTATAACTGACTTTTTCAGACATAACATAGCAGATCCCCTTATTGTATGGGACACTTTTAAATGTGCCTTTTAGAGGCCATGCAATTCAGTACTCATCTCTAAAACAAAAGCAATTTAGTTCAAAAGAGTCCATATTAACAAAAGAAATTGAAGGACTAACAGTACCGTTAGATAGCAATAAAAACTGTACCATAGAGGCACAGAATAAGTTAGAGGAAAAACAAAAAGAAATGGAGGAACTTATTCAAAGATACAGTGTAATATATTATAAAAATAAAGCGAACTGGATGTAATATGGGGAAAAATGCACTAAATTATTTTTCAATCTTCAATATAGAAATGTTACAACTACAACAAGTTACAAACTTGTTACAAATGATGGAGTCACGCATGATTCACCGAATTATATTTTGAAAGAGGAAGTAAAGTACTTTAAGAATATGTTTTCGTTTCAGTCTCCTCCATCTCCACTAACCGAAGCTAATTGTATGGATTTTTCCCCTAATAATAATGTAAAATTAACATCTGTACAGAAAGACTCATTTGAAGGCCAAATTACAGAGGAGGAACTTCTTGAYGCAATTAAAGCCTTTAAGGCTGGGAAAACTCCCGGGCTGGATGGCATACCAGTGGAAGTATACAAAACGTTTTTTTGATATAGTCAAAGGATCATTATTATTATGTTTTAACCACTCCTATATAAATTGTAGATTATCGGACACGCAACAAGAAGGTCTGATATCACCCAAGTGGTGTGTATATATAAAGATCCAGTCCATTTAAAAAATTGGAGGCCTCTTACACTTCAGTATTGTGATGCAAAAATCCTAGCAAAATGCTTGGCGCATAGATTTTAAAAAGTATTGTCAGATATTATTCATCCTAATCAGACAGGCTGTTTACATGGACGATACATTGGAGATAATATAAGACAAGTCCTGGAAATAATAGAATATTATGAAATATCGGGGACACCAGGCCTGGTTTTCATAGCTGATTTTGAAAAGGCTTTTGATCAAGTACGACTGGAGTTTATATGTAAATGACTAGAATATTTCAATTTTGGTGAATCTCTTATTATATGGGTTAAAGTTATGTATAGTAACCCTAGGTGTAAAATGGTAAATAATGGCTACATCTCAAAAAGTTTTAAACTATCTAGAGGAGTAAAACAAGGTTGTCCACTATCGGCATATCTATTTATTATTGCCATCGAAATGTTAGCTGTTAAAATTAGATCCAATTAATATTAAGGGATTAGAAATCCGTGGCTTAAACTAAGGTGTCATTGTACGCTGATGATTCATGTTTTTTTTTTTAACCACAATTAGAATCTATCCACAATTAGAATCTCATAGAGGATCTATATACTTTTGCTATCCTTTCTGGATTAAAACCAAATTATGATATGATACTATATTACGTATTGGATCACTAAAAAAAGTCAAATTTTACATTACCGTGTAGTTGAGTAATTAAATGGTCTGACGGAGATGTGGACATACTCGGTATACAAATCCCAAAAGAAAGAAATTATCTCACTCCAATACAATTTTATAGAAAGTTAGCAAAAATAGTTAAGATCTTGTTACCATGGAAAGGAAAATACCTGTATTTGTGGAAAAATCACCCTGATTAACTCTTTAGTCATATCACAGTTTACCTATTTGCTTATGGTTTTGCCTACACCTAGTGACCTGCTTTTTAAATTATATGAACAAAAAAKATTCAATTTTATTTGGAATGGCAAGCCAGACAATTTAAAAGGGCCTATTTATATAACGAATATGATTTCGGAGGGCAGAAATGATTACATATTAAAGCATTARASSYMTCACTAAAGGCATCAGTCATACAAAAGTTATACTTAAATCCAAACTGGTTCTCTAGTAAATTGGTAGGAATGTGTCATCCTATGTTCAAGAATGGCCCTTTTCCCTTTATTCAGATTACAACTGCTCACTTTCGGTTATTTGAAAATGAAAGCATCTCCAAAATATCGTAAATWTTTAAAACAAGCCTTAGAAAGTTGGTTGCAATTTCAGTTTAATCCACCTGAAAAGACAGAACAAATAATACAACAAAAATTGTGGTTAAACTGAAATATACTAATGATCGATTTTTTTTTTTTACAGATTTTTTCGAAGAAATGTTTAAAAAAKGTATAATTTTTGTGAATGATATCATAAATAGGACTGGTGGAGTTATGTCACACATGCAGCTAACGCAGACATATGAAATGTCTGCTCTACCCAAAATTATAACCAACTAATTGCAGCATTACCACAAAAGTAAGGAACTTGTATGTCGGCCCTGTATTAAAGAACATAAATGGTTAAAGAAAAGTGTGATGAATAAAAACATATACCATTTTCATTTAAGAACCAAAAAACTGACAGCTGTGCCATATAAATTGCAAAATAGTGCCATTCCATGGCACATGGTTTATTAATTGATATGCAAGACAATGCCGTATTCAAAACTTCACATTTTTCCATTTAAATTAGTATACAAAATTCTTGAAACCAATAGAGTGTTGTATATATGGGGGATACAATCTTCCCAGCTCTGCATATTTTGCTGTGAGGAGGCAGAGGCATTAGATCAATTATTTTGGTATTGTCCATATTTAGCTTGTTTTTGGTCACAGGTCCAGGAATGACTGAAGAATTGCAGCATTTGCCTAGAACTAACACTGCAGATAGCATTACTGAGTGATTTGAAAAGCCATAGTCAATCAATATAATAATTATTTTACCGCAAATGTTTATTTTTAATTTACAATCTGTAGAAGCTATGAGAATAGAAAGGTTCAGTACTTTTGTGATGCATCACAGCACAGTTGAAAAATATATGGCAAATAGAAATCCAAAATGGATGGTGTTAAGGGATAGATGGGAGGGGTTGAATGGAGCTGACGGGTGGGACTAATAACAAGATAACCAATAAAACATACGGGGTCTGTAAAATGTGTATATAGGTTCAGAAATTTTGTGAAATAGCACAGTTACAAATATAATCAAATTGGACAGACATCAGAAATAGAGGAAGGACCAAAAACAAACAAAATATAACTATTGTAAAATAGATTGTGTCTGTAAAATGTGTGTAAGATGTAGAAGCCTAACAGGCTGACTACACCGCTCGCGTCGAAATCTATGTTATTCAATTATTGCACCCACACTGCTCGCGCGCGCCAACAAGAGTCTGCGTTGCCAAAGGCTAAAATAGAAATCASTTATATTTCTGACGCTGATCGCGCTGCAAGTCCTGCCTCTCCCATCTCCTCATTGGTTTATAGAAGCAGGTACCCACGTGCCATCTCCTCATTGGTTATACCCACGTGGGTGACTGAAAGACGAACGAGGTCAGTGGCGGTAATGCACCTAATTTATGAAAGTTGCCAATCGCAATATAAAGTCAAGAGAAGAAAAGGCCTGGAAGGAAGAGTGATGACTAGAAACGATCCGGTTGACTGTTTTATGTGTGGATTAATTGACGGAGTAGAGGACCTTGTGCATTTCAGGTAAAATAACAACTCAATGTTTATATCCCAGGACAAATTAGCTCCCAACAGTAAGCTAGCTAAATAGAACAAATTAGCTAGCAACAGTAAGCTAACTAGCTAAATTGCCATAAACGTTTAATGCTTTTCGACCTGTCCCCAAATTAATATAATTGGTTCAGAGTTTTTGATAWTTTAACCTGCGTGTCGTGATCGYGTTTGGTGTGGGGGGGACAAAATAAATGTATGCACGATGGCGCACACGCGCAGCCGGTTTGGGTTCCGTGTAAGTGTTATTGTTTATTAGTTTGCTCCAATTGGGGGAAGGGTGGTATGGTTTGCAGGGAATAATAAAGTTATATTCTAAAAAAAAGTATATCTATATAGGTATGTACGTGTATGTATAATGGATATATATATTTACCAAAAACATATGGGGGATTGGAAATTATGCAGACAATTACATTGATGGAAGCAACAATCTTTCCGCAATATTAAGCTGATCTACCCCTACATTAAAATAATCACCGTACAGCTTCATTACAGGGGKGTGTTCATTAGGGCATGCAAAAGACAACGTTTTGCAAAATGAACATTTCGTATTGGAAAATTCCAGGTTGTCACTCCGTTTCAATCTGTTTTCTCCCATTTGGTGCCTAATGAACTCCTCTCTTTTTCAATGTGCTGCATCCTTGCTTTACTTGATCCAAAGCATTCCCCTATGTATGCTAAACAAAAATATAAACGCAACATGAAACAGTTGAAATGATTTGACTGAGTTACAGTTCATATCCCTTTACCCGCGAATAACTTTACCCGCTCTGAGAAACAAGCCCTTAAGTCTCCAGAATGACACCTCTATAGTCATCCACCCAGTGGACAATGGAGGTGCTTTTACTGTACAAGAATATGCTGTCTATAAAACTGAAGTACTTAGGCAACTGAATTATCAGATGTTCTATGAGAGACACACTACAAACCCGACAAAACAACTTTTGTCTGTAATCGAACAAGGGTCACCAAGGGCATGCGCAACTGTGATATCACCAAAAGAGAACATGGATTATTGTGTAAAAACAGCTCTACGCTGGTAATCTACACTCCCTAAAATATTGTTTAATTACAGTGCCTTCAGAAAGTATTTACACCCCTTGACTTTTTCCACAAAGTGGGATTAAAATGGAAACGATCTACACAAAATACTAATATCTTGATTAGATAAGTATTCAACCCGCTGAGTCAATACATGTTAGAATCCCCTTTGGGGAGCAATTACAGATGTGAGGTTTTCTGGGTAAGTCTCTAAGAGCTTTTGACACATGGATTGTGCAATATTTGCTCATTATTCTTTTCAAAATTCTTCAAACGCCGTCAAATTTGTTGTTGATCATTGCTAGACAACATTTTGAGGTCTTGCCATAGATTTTCAAGCAGATTTAAGTCAAAACTGTAACTCGACCACTCATGAACATAAACTGTCTTCTTGATAAACAACTCCAGTGTAGATTTGGCCTTGTTTTAGGTTATTGTCCTGCTGAAATTTGAATTAATCTCCCAGTGTCTGGTGGAAAGCAGACGAAACCAGGTTTTACTCTAGGATTTTGCCTGTGCTTAGCTCCATTCTGTCCTTAATGATTACAAGCATACCCATAACATGATGTAGCCACCACTATGCTTGCAAATATGGAGAGTGGTACTCAGTAATGTATTGGATTGGATTTTCCCCAAACACTTTGTTATCAGGAAAAAAGTGAATTGCTGTGCCACATTTTTTTGCATTATTACTTTAGTGCCTTGTTGCAAACAGGATGCATGTTTTGGAATATTTWTTTTCCTACGCTCAATGCACATGTGAAGCTTGTTGGTGCTTGTTGCTGTGCGCAAATCATTTGACCGCGGCAGTTTGAGATTATTACCTTTTTATTTATGAAAAGAAGCTCATAGTGGCCTTTATTATTTACTATTTATTTCTGATATTTTAGATTCATTAAATTAATTTATATTATGGTGTTTCTATTCCAAGAAAAACATTTTACAGTAGCCTATGTATTGCCTACCTAAAACATCTGTGAATAAATTTGAAGTCCTTCAAAATTGAAACTACATTTCCTATAGTTGTAAAGTAGAATATAAACTAGATATAGGCTGTGGGTGGAGTAGGCTAAATAATTTCAACCGAAAAGGCCTAATTAAAAGAATAGTGATAAAGGAAACAAAACTATTCTAGACAGAGCATGCCCAGAGCTTGTGGCTGAGCAGTACCAGAGTGACATGGGAGCAGGAGAGAATGCCGACATTTTTTTTTTCATCTGCTCAAATTACGCTCTGCGGTCTACTTACATGCTCTGGCAATCAAAAGCAGCCCTGCTTTAGGCTATCAAAGAACTGTCAATTAATAATCTTATCAATGGATGGAATTGCTGCGGCAACCATTACACGGTCTGACAAGCTGCATAACAAATGAGGTCTAATTAGACAATAACAATTGTCTTTCAAACGAGATAAGTGGTTGAAACTACTTGGTATCTATTTTAAACAAATTATTATATAGTTTGAACGACAAACGAGATACAAATTGTTCGAACAAGATACTAAGTTGTTTAAGGCGAGATACTAAGTCATTCAAACGATAGAATCCCAATTTTTGCCTCGGGCTTCAGGGGTTCTGTAGACTTGAACAGAGACGGTGTTTTAGTTTCCTATGTTACTTACTTTTTAGACGTATGTTTTGTAATATACCACAATTGCAGATGTTAGCTTTTATGCTGCTGTGAATAGGCTCAATGTAGGAATCATATTTTGTCATTTGATATTCAGTGATGGGCACAGGTACTAACGGTGTCCATTTCCTTTTTTTCATTTGCAGACGAAGCGGTCCATAAGTTACCCGGGCACGTACAATTTTGACAGGTATTCCTGCGTACAGAAAACATTCCACTCTTTCTACTACAAACAAAGGTCCTTGTCATTACCAGTGTGCTTCTAGGTGTAGGGTGATTTTGCCCTTATACAACTGTCCCAAGATCAGCATCTATTTCCCCCACTAATGGTTAGGGTTGGGGAAGCTGATCCTAGATCTGTATCTWGATCTGTTTCTAAGTGAAACCTTTGTCATTTCCAGGTCTGGCCTCCCGCCAAAGGAGGGTGTGTTATCAGGTCAAAGGTCAACCCAGAGGAGGACACGGACTTGTTCGGACACAGAGGCTCACAGTGACAGCTGTGTTTATGAGATGGATCGTAAGAGATATGAACGAACACATACACACACACTGCTCCCCTCAACCATTACAGTAATTACCAAATTATATCACTTCTCAGACTCTGTTTGKGAATTCAAATACCAGACACCTTCCATGTGTTTTCATTTATTTAATCATAAACCGGAGTGTTTTTTTTCTTTGCATTTTGTTATTTATGTTCAGTATTTTTCTTGCACACACAAATTCCCTTTTTTATAAGTTGTTAGTCGTGGCTGGTGCCTAGTAGGGCAGGGCACAACGTACCAAAACACTTTGGGTTCTAATTGGACAAGTTCATGTATGATGAGGCACCTYCGTTTCAAAATGTTTTGTCCTGCTGAAAATGAGCCTGGTCTCCATTTTGTGTCATCTATACAGGCGCTGCTGTGCTGTGTCTCAATGCCAGTGTGAACAGGGAGTCCTGCAGTGTCCCTGAGGAGTGTGGTGCCATCAGTCCTACCAGTCCCAGAGCCATGTCAGACACTCCAGAGACTGACCTGTCCATCTGACCTGTCCTGTCACTCACCAAATACATTGCAGTGGCTTCAGATAGAGACTGGGCTTCATAAAAATATATTTTACGAGGTTCATAAGAAAATCATGAATTCCTAAGAATATTTTTGAGGAATTGCACTTACAAACAATCTTCTGGACTTTTCTTAAGAAGCTTATGTTTTTTCTTTAGAAGTTTTTTGTAAATCCAGGTCCTGGAGTTGAGATTGGTAGTCCACTGTCAAGTAACTGGTCTGTCTGTTCAGTAGGCCTGTGCAAACTTGTAGGCACAGTACTGTCTATATTTTATGAAGGGTGAATAATGACTTGGCTAAAGTGTGAATAGTTGTGAATTCTGCAGAGCTGAATGTAATCAGATACTTCAGTTACTCCACTGAAGTTAGACTGATATGAGGCTACTGTAATGTGAGGTGTTACCAGGGTCGAGTTCATTAGGGCACGCAATGGAAAAAAGTTTTAAAACTGAAAAAGAAAATGAGTGTTTSTTATTGAATGACTGTAGTTGTCCTTCCCTGTTGTTTTCTTCCCTTCAGTGCCTAATGAACACACTCCAGCTTTTATTGCTCACATAATGCAATGCAGTCACTGCTTGGTATTGCGTTAATGGTATTTTCAAAAAGTATTGTATTATTTCCTGTGGAAGCATTGCTTTGCACTTTAAGAATGATGGATCAAAAAAAGTCGTTTTTGAATGTTTGTACTATTCCAGGAGGTTGTATGTTATTATTGCAGAATAAAATGTTTGATATGCAACATTGCTGTTCATTCACTATGGAGTGAACAATTGCACTTGAAACACAGAGGTGGAATACATTAGCCTTTAACCAAAACCCTTAAATGTCAGGGTTTTGCTAACTGTGCCGAGGACCAATTAGAATGTTTGTATTGTGGTGACATTTTCATCAAATGGGCTGATTCGCTTGCATCTCCTGGTTCCCCGGGTGGGCAGAGTGTTTTGTTCTATTTTAGAACCATATCCATTGGTCGCTAGAGTGAAATTCTCCACCCACCCAAGGTTTCAACCGGGGAGGATGAAAAACAACTCGCCCAATTGTTTTAAACTTGGCTGCCACAGTGTATCACTATATTGCTATGTGAAAGACAATTTTTTACTATATATATATATATTTTTTTTTTACCCCTTTTTTCTCCCAATCTTCGTGGGATCCAATCGCTAGTAATTACTATCTTGTTCATCGCTACAACCTCCGTACGGGCTCGGGAGAGACAAGGTCGAAAGCCATGCGTCCTCCGAAGCAAAACCCAAACCAAGCCGCACCAATGTGTCGGAGGAAACACTGTGTACCTGGCCATTGGTTAGCGCGCATGCGCCCGGCCGCCACAGGAGTCGCTGGGCGCGTGAGACAAGGATATCCCTACGGCCAAACCCCTCCTAACCCGGACGACGCTATGCAATTGTGCGTCGCCCCACGGACCTCCCGGTCGCGGCCGGCTGCGACAGAGCCTGGGGCGAACCCAGAGACTCTGGTGGCGCAGCTCACTGCGATCAGGTGCCCTAGACTCGCGGAGGCCCGCACTTTGTATTGTTTTAAAAAAAAAAGTTTTATTATGTTTGCCACCAAAAAAGAGTAATACCTTAAAAAAAGAATTTTGCATGGAAGGAGTTCTGTGACTGTATGATATGATTTTGTGTTCGAAATTTAAAGATGCATCTTAAAAATGAAGTGAAATCACTTGTTTGTATATGATTTCCACAAATTGATTATCATAATAATGTTTATCTGACAGAAGACAATGGGGGCTGTTTTTTTTTTTGTGCAAATAATTGTGCAAAGTGCTAAATACTGCAAACCTCATCTTGGCAGGTGTACATTTTTTTAATGGAACAATAGTCACCTCTATAACACACATTGTTGAAGAAAAGTTCTAATTGAACTATGCTGCCAGATTATATAATGAGGTTATGGCAATTTTTGCACTTTCCACAATTCTTTTAGCACTACGGAAATGTCCTTAGGAAATATGTTGCAAATGAGAAGCAGGGCTTATCTTCATAGAGTCAGTGTAGAAGTGCTGTCTAGGATCAGTTGCTTTAGATCTAATGAATACAGTTATAATGGAACGAGGTTGCTGATTCCTAGATCAAGTACTACTAGTCTAAAATGTTTTTGAATATCTGATAACTGTCATGTTGGACAGTTTCCCTCTTTTTTTTTTTTTTTTTTCTACCTTTATTTAACCAGGTAGGCTAGTTGAGAACCAAGTTTCATTGCAACTGCGACCTGGCCAAGATAAGCATAGCAGTGTGAACAGACACACAGAGTTACACATGGAGTAAACAATAAACAAGTCAATAACATGGTAGAAAAAAAAGAGAATCTATATACAATGTGTGCAAAAGGCATGAGGTAGGCAATAATCGAATAATACATATTTAAGCAGATTAACACTGGAGTGATAAATCAATCAGAATGATCATGTTGCAAGAGAGATACTGGTGTGCAAAAAGAGCAGAAAAAGTAATAAATAAAAGCAGTATGGGGGTTGAGGTAGTAAATTGGGTGGGTAGTTTACAGATGGACTATGTACAGCTGCAGCGATCGGTTAGCTGCTCGGATAGCAGATTTTTAAAGTTGTTGAGGGAGATAAAAGTCTCCAACTTCAGAGATTTTTGCAATTCGTTCCAGTCGCAGGCGCAGAGAACTGGAAGGAAAGGCGTCCAAATGAGGTTTTGGCTTTAGGGATGATCAGTGAGATACACCTGCTGGAGCGCGTGTTGCGGGTGGTGTGTAGCCATCGTGACCAGTGAACTGAGATAAGGCGCACTTTACCTAGCATAGCCTTGTAGATGACCTGGAGCCAGTGGGTCTGACGACGAACATGTAGCGAGGGCCAGCCGACTAGGCATAACAGGTCGCAGTGGTGGTCGTATAAGGTGCTTTAGTAACAAAACGAATGGCACTGATAAACTGCATCCAGTTTGCTGAGTAGAGTATTGGAAGCTATTTTGTAGATGACATCGCCGAAGTCGAGGATCGGTAGGATAGTCAGTTTTACTAGGGTAAGTTTGGCCGGCGTGAGTGAAGGAGGCTTTGTTGCGGAATAGAAAGCCGATTCTTGCTTTGATTTTGGATTGGAGATGTTTGATATGAGTCTGGAAGGAGAGTTTGCAGTCTAGCCAGACACCTAGGTACTTATAGATGTCCACATATTCTAGGTCGGAACCGTCCAGGGTGGTGATGCTAGTCGGCGTGGCGGGTGCAGGCAGCGAACGGTTGAAAAGCATGCATTTGGTTTTACTAGCGTTTAAGAGCAGTTGAGGCCACGGAGGAGTGTTATGGCATTGAAGCTCGTTGGAGGTTGATAGCACAGTGTCCAAGGAAGGGCCGGAAGTATATAGAATGGTGTCGTCTGCGTAGAGGTGGATCAGGGAGTCGCCCGCCAGCAGAAGCAACATCATTGATGTATACAGAGAAAAGAGTCGGCCCGAGAATTGAACCCTGTGGTACCCATAGAGACTGCCAGAGGACCGGACCAACATGCCCTCCGATTTGACACACTGAACTCTGTCTGCAAAGTAGTTGGTGAACCAGGCAAGGCAGTCATTAGAAAAACCGAGGCTACTGAGTCTGCCGATAAGAATATGGTGATTGACAGAGTCGAAAGCCTTGGCCAGGTCGATGAAGACGGCTGCACAGTAATGTCTTTTATCGATGGCGGTTATGATATCGTTTAGTACCTTGAGCGTGGCTGAGGTGCACCCATGACCGGCTCGGAAACCGGATTGCACAGCGGAGAAGGTACGGTGGGATTCGAGATGGTCAGTGATCTGTTTGTTGACTTGGCTTTCGAAGACCTTAGATAGGCAGGGCAGGATGGATTAAGGTTCGTAACAGTTTGGGTCCAGGGTGTCTCCCCTTTGAAGAGGGGATGACCGCGGCAGCTTTCCAATCTTGGGGATCTCAGATGATACGAAGGAGAGGTTGAACAGGCTGGTGATAGGGGGTGCGACAATGGCGGCGGACAGTTTCAGAAATAGGGGTCCAGATTGTCAAGCCCAGCTGATTTGTATGGGTCCAGGTTTTCCAGCTCTTTCAGAACATCTGCTATCTGGATTTGGGTAAAGGAGAAGCTGGGGAGGCTTGGGCGAGTAGCAGCGGGGGGGGGGCGGGGCTGTTGGCCAAGGTTGGAGTCGCCAGGAGGAAGCGCATGGCCAGCCATTGAGAAATGCTTGTTGAAGTCTTCGATTATCACGGATTTATCGGTGGTGACCGTGTTACCTAGCCTCAGTGCAGTGGGCAGCTGGGAGGAGTGCTCTTGTTCTCCATGGACTTTACAGTATCCCAGAACTTTTTGGAGTTAGAGCTACAGGATGCAAATTTCTGCTTGAAAAAGCTGGCCTTTGCTTTCCTGACTGATTGCGTGTATTGTTCCTGATTCCCTGAACAGTTGCAATATCGCGGGGGCTCTTCGATGCTATTGCAGTTCGCCACAGGATGTTTTTGTGCTGGTCGAGGGCAGTCAGGTCTGGAGTGAACCAAGGGCTATATCTGTTCTTGGTTCTGCATTTTTTGAACGGAGCATGCTTGTCTAATATGGTGAGGAAGTAACATTTAAAGAATGACCAGGCATCCTCAACTGACGGGATGAGGTCAATATCCTTCCAGGGTACCCGGGCCAGGTCGATTAGAAAGGCCTGCTCGCAGAAGTGTTTTAGAGAGCGTTTGACAGTGATGAGGGGTGGTCGTTTGACTGCGGACCCGTGGCGGATACAGGCAATGAGGCAGTGATCGCTGAGATCTTGATTGAAGACAGCAGAGGTGTATTTGGAGGGCAGGTTGGTCAGGATAATGTCTATTAGGGGTGCCCATGTTTAGGATTTACGGTTGTCCTGGTGGGTTCCTTGATGATTTGTGTGAGATTGAGGGCATCAAGCTTGGATTGTAGGACTGCCGGGGTGTTAAGCATATCCCAGTTTAGGTCACCTAACAGAACAAACTCTGAAGCTAGATGGGGAGCGATCAATTCACAGATGGTGTCCAGGGCACAGCTGGGAGCTGAGGGGGGTCGGTAGCAGGCGGCAACAGTGAGAGACTTATTTCTGGAGAGATTAATTTTTAAAATTATTCTATTCTGAAAGGCTATCACAAATAGCCTAACCCCTTTTCATCTTAAGAAATACGATGAATTATACAATGCATTCATTATCTGTGAAAGAATTTCAGATGCCAGCAGTTTCAGACTGAAAGCTTCTCAGAATGAACTGACAATGAAGTGACACAGCCACATATCTATGCCAGCAGGGGGTACTGCTGACATATTGATGACCCATTTCAAGCACCTGACTCCTAGGGTTGCAAGCACTGGCCATCGTGAAGGATACCAATTTACTAAATGTCACTATATGAGAATCTCAATTTAATTTCCTTGATTCCTTGTGTCCTTTTGCCTCCTTGTGTCCTTTTGCCTCCCATTGGGGGGGGGTTGAAAGATCAGAAGGGAGGTCCCTCCATTCTGATCTTCTCATCCAATGCGTTTTGAGACGGAGGCAAGGAGAGAGGATGCAAGGAATCAAGGAAATGCAATTGAGATTCTCCCTATGTCAGTGTAGCGTCTGTGAGGGTCCCATACGGAGGATGACCTCTGTGGCCCATTATTCCAAACATATATTTTTTTGTAAAGTGATCCTTTTAAGAGTCAAAGCAATCAGGTCAAAGCATCACTGACATGGAACTAGGCCTACTTTTAATGTAATGAATGATAGCTTAGGAATTGTACAGTAGGTTGTTCAAACTACAACAAAATGTGGTGTGAATACTTTCTGGCACTGTTGAGTGACTGTCAGTGACTGACAAAACAAGAGAAAAACTGCTGATGCACAACCAAATTTCTAACTTACTGCTTAGGTATCCCCCTTTCTCCTTTTCCTTACCCCTTTCTGTCACTTATGCCTGGAGCCGGCTCTGAAAGCCGTAAAAAAATAGTTCAYAGCCTTTCAAGTCAAAATGTCAGTTTATTTAGAAGTAGTGTAAATTCAACTAGGCCTAGTTTGTATTCTCCAAATACTCTGCCCATTCATCAGGAATCCATAGGAATAGTCTCTTGTGACAGAAAATACATGTTGTTGGATCTGGGTTCTGAGGTTACCACAGGATGCAACTCAGATGAGAACGCCCATCTCTAGTAACAGTAGACTACTGCTCAAGTCTCCAATGGTAACAACACAGCTAGAGCTCCATCTCTTGGTTACAAAGTCAGTCACTCACCGTGCTGGAACTACTGACCGGTGCAAGGCTAAATTCCTCTGGGAGTCCATCCTGTGTGTTGACCCCAGAAACCCCTCTGATGATCGTGAGGGAGGTTGATCATCCAGGCTCATCTCAGAAGGTTGTGTCGGATACTGAGCTGAACCGTAGGCCTTGCAGTGTCCCGGCCTGGCCCAGAGTGCTGTACATCATATGCAGGCCAGAGCCAATGCCAGTAAGGTTTCTGGGTTCCTGACAGGGGAGTGGTTGAGGATAGTCCTCCTGTCAATCAGGATGTGAGCCAGCTCAAGAGGCCTGAAATGTAGGATTGCAGCATCATAGCAAGCAGTCAGCCATGTGTTTTTATTCACCTTTATATTTGAGTTACACCTATGTTAACATCTTTCATGAGAGACTTGTCTTTATCAAATCAAATCCAATTTTATTTGTCACATACACATGGTTAGCAGATGTTAATGMGAGTGTAGCGAAATGCTTGTGCTTCTAGTTCCGACCATGCAGTAATATCTAACAAGTAATCTAACCTAACAATTTCACAACAACTACCTTATACACACAAGTGTAAAGGAATGAATAAGAATATGTACATAAAAATATATGAATGAGTGATGGATGAACGGCATAGGCAAGATACAGTAGATGGTATAGAGTACAGTATATACATATGAGATGAGTAATGTAGGGAATGTAAACATTATATAAAGTGGCATTGTTTAAAGTGGCTAGTGATACATTTATTACATCAATTTTTCCATTATTAAAGTGGCTAGAGTTGAGTTAGTATGTTGGCAGCAGCCACTCAATGTTAGTGATGGCTGTTTAACAGTCTGATGGCCAGTAGCTGTTTTTCAGTCTCTCGGTTCCCTCTTTGATGCACCTGTACTGACCTCGCCTTCTGGATGATAGCGGGGTGAACAGGCAGCGGCTCGGGTGGTTGTTGTCCTTGATGATATTTTTGGCCTTCCTGTGACATCGGGTGGTGTAGGTGTCCTGGAGGGCAGGTAGTTTGCCCCCTGTGATGCGTTGTACAGACCTCACTACCCTCTGGAGAGCCTTACGGTTGTGGGCGGAGCAGTTGCCATACCAGGCAGTGATACAGCCCGACAGGATGCTCTCGATTGTGCATCTGTAAAAGTTTGTGAGTGTTTTTGGTGACAAGCTGAATTTCTTCTGCGCCTTCTTCACCACGCTGTCTGTGTGGGTGGACCATTTCAGTTTGTCCGTGATGTGTATGCCGAGGAACTTAAAACTTTCCACCCTCTCCACTACTGTCCCATCGATGTGGATAGGGAGCTGCTCCCTCTGCTGTTTCCTGAAGTCCACGATCATCTCCTTTGTTTTGTTGACATTGAGTGTGAGGTTATTTTCCTGACACCACAGTCCGAGGGCCCTCACCTCCTTCCTGTAGGCCGTCTCGTTGTTGTTGGTAATCAGTGAGTTGGAGGTGTGCATGGCCACGCAGTCATGGGTGAACAGGGAGTACAGGAGAGGGCTGAGAACGCACCCTTGTGGGGCCCCAGTGTTAGGATCAGCGGGGTGGCGATGTTGTTACCTACCTGGGGGCGGCCCGTCAGGAAGACCAGGACCCAGTTGCACAGGGCGGGGTCGAGACCCAGGGTCTTGAGCTTAATGACAAGTTTGGAGGGTACTATGGTGTTAAATGCTGAGCTGTAGTTGATGAACAGTATTCTTGTCCAGATGGGTTAGAGCAGTGTGCAGTGTGATTGCGATTGCGTCGTCAGTGGACCTATTGGGGCGGTAAGCAAATTGGAGTGGGTCTAGTGTGTCAGGTAAGGTGGAGGTGATATGGTCCTTGACTAGTCTCTTAAAGCACTTCATGATGACGGGGGTGAGTGCTATGGGGCGGTAGTCATTTTGCTCAGTTACCTTAGATTTCTTGGGAACTGGAACAATGGTGGCCCTCTTGAAGCATGTGGGAACAGCAGACTGGGATTAGGATTGATTGAATATGTCCGTAAACACACCAGCCAACTGGTCTATGCATGGGGATGCCGTCTGGGCTTGCAGCCTTGCGAGGGTTAACACGTTTAAATGTTTTACTCACGTAGGAGAGCCCGCAGGTTTTGGTAGCGGGCCGTGTCAGTGGCACTGTATTGTCCTCAAAGCGAGCAAAGAAGTTGTTTAGTTTGTCTGGGAGCAAGACATCGTGGTCCGTGACGGGGCTGGTTTTTCTTTTGTAGTCCGTGATTAACTGTAGACCCTGCCACATACCYCTCGTGTCTGAGCCATTGAATTGCGACTCTACTTTGTCTCTATACTGACGCTTAGCTTGTTTGATTGCCTTGCGGAGGGAATAGCTACACTGTTTGTATTCGGTCATGTTTCTGGTCACCTTGCCCTGATTAAAAGCAGTGGTTTGCGCTTTCAGTTTTGCGCGAATGCTGCCATCAATCCACGGTTTCTGGTTGGGGAATGTTTTAATAGACGCTGTGGGTACAACATCACTGATGCACTTGCTAATAAACTCGCTCGACGAATCAGCGTATTCATCAATGTTGTTGTTCGCCGCTATGCGGAACATATCCCAGTCCACGTGATCGAAGCAATCTTGAAGCGTGGAATCCGATTGGTCGGACCAGCGTTGAACAGACCTGAGGACGGGTGCTTCCTGTTTTAGTTTAGATAGATGACAACTGTTGATTTTAATTCCAAGAAATCTGAGTCAAACACCCACAAAGGCCAATTAAGTGAACTGAACATTCTGTTACTCTCAAGATGTAGTGCAGAGGGGAAAAAAAGTTATTGCTGTCTATTCGATTAATTTCCTTATTGATTTTCCATTTTCTTTTATTACCAACAGATCAACAGTCACTTACTGGAACATCTTTCCTTCAAAGAAAGGCTGGTCATTTTTTGTGGTGATAAATGCTCTACTTGCATTCTAAATCAGATCTTCCTCCTGTAGTTTGTACAGAAATATGGTCAAATTAAAAGTCTAATCAAACTTTAAWGTGCATTTAAAATAAAAAATTGCAGCACACTTTACAGTAAAACAGTCAAATTAAAATATTAAAAGCAAAGAAGAAGCATTAAATGGGAATAATAAAAGAACGTAAAACACAAAGGGATGTCCAAAACAATCACATTTTTGTCCAAAGCGCTTTTGTTGTCACATATAATAGTAGAGGACGCCATACTATCATGAAAACAAGTACAAGGCTCAGTTACAAAATCGTTCTCGTTCGCAGTTGAGATGTGCTGTAATTCTGGTGTGACAAGATCATTTGAACTGTAGAAAGACTTGTCATTATGCTATCATACACCTCACCTCACCTCACTGCATACTGTCACTGTGGAGCAATTGAGTGTAGAGAATGTGAAATGGAAATGGTTTGACTGGAGTATGTTCATGAGAAATTAACCTGCAAAGCTTTTTTAATAAAATAAAAATGTAACTAGGCAAGTCAGTTAAGAACAAATTCTTATTTACAATGACGGCCTACACCAGCCAAACCCAGGCGAAGCTAGGCCAATTGTGCGCCGCCCTATGGGACTCCCAATCACGGCCGGTTGTGATACAGCCTGGATTCGAACCAAGGTGTCTGTAGCGACGCCTCTAGCACTGAGACGCAGTGCCTTAGACCGCTGCACCACTCGGGAGCTGATTGGCTGTATTTGCTCTAAATCAGGAGCCATCATTGAACAAATGTGGAACACAGAGTAATGTCATTAAATTAAATTACACCAGAAAATGATCATCCACACATTCATCTGAGAGCTGTAATAAACTGTCATAGATCTTTCAACTTGAAGTGATTTACCAGCTAGTTTACACTAGCAACAAGTCATATGCCTCTCTTTAGGCTTTTAGAATAAACAACTCCTTGCCTGCCACACTGGTGTGAAGCTAGCCACAATAAGGATTAGCCACAATGGTGTAATTTGAGGTTCGCCTTCAAAATAAAGGTCCCCCATTGAAAATGATTAAAACTAATTGAAATAGTGGAATTATATTTGGACTAGATAATGCTAAACAAGGTCGGAATGTTGTTATATAAATTCAACAAAAGACAATAGTTAATAAAAAATTWAAAGAAATAAAAATCACACTGATTTAGAATTACATTGGGGGCATACTCATATGCACGGTACAACCTAAGCTATGGATTGTGCACCCATGAAGTGGGTATCAGCCTACTCAGTGACACTCACAGCACCATTGTACAGCAATTAGGCAAGGCACAGTGACAGAATTGTTTTAATTTTTGCCTTGTTTCAGATACTGGTCTAACGCTCTAACCTTGAGGCTACCTGTATCTATTGAACTATACAACTGTACAGCTAGAGACTGTGCAACCATGAAATGGGGTATGAGCCTGCTCAGTGACACTCACAGAACACAACTCTGTAGAGGTGACACAAATATTGGCTTCTTAGTGATTATTGCAGGACTTTGACTGTAGGAAATCTCCTTTCACTCAGTATATTGTGTGYATTGGACATTCATATTGCACTGTACAGCCTAACCTATTGATTATACACTCATGAAATTGGGTATCAGCCTGCTCAGTGATATTCACAGAACACAACTGTGTAGGGTTTAAACAAATAGTGTTTCAGCTCTGTCGTAGCTGAATCAGAATTAGTTAGGTAACATAGATAAATAAGATGTTTTATTTACTTTCATAATATGCTTATGTGAGATACTTGTCATTAGAATGTCTATTTTTGGACTATACTGTCGGCAGTTGCATTTTTCCTTTCTTCTCTAGGGAAAAGTCACTTGGGGCCCAGAGAGGGGAGAGGTCAGGCTTGTCTTTTACATGTCTGGTAATATGCAGAATATCAGAATGGAACATTGTCTTCATATGTGAACAGGTTTGAACATTGTCTTCATATGTGAATGTATCTGTTAAACCATGTGAAGGGCTCCACAATGTCTGTACGCCAGGCACCCTCCTTTTCCCATTGGGGGGAGGAGTATGGCAGTGTCTGGAACCATTGTATTACCCCTCTGATGTTGCACTAATCTTGAGATAGTATATGACCTAGAAGTCAATCCCCTCAGTGAGCTTGTCCAGGAGGGGAGAGAAGAGGGGATATATTTGAGATGGGGGTATCTAGAATTTACATATGCCATTGGATGAGGTAATGTTTTGGTACTATGAAATACCAAGAACGAGATTAGAACCTCGTTTTAGAGACCAAACTGAACAATAATTTATAGCTAATGCTATCTGGCTATTGGATACTCCTCTCTCAAGTAAAAGGCCCTTTGTGAAGTTTCTGAGATCTCTGGTTCGTCATGTGAGTTGAGAGTATCTTGGCTATAAAAGATACTAGAATTATTTTGTAAGGACTCTCAGAATTCATTTATAGACACTGAATTGATCTGAGAGTCAAAGGGCTATGGTGAAGCTCATATAATTAAAGATGAAGTTTAAAATATAACTCTGACTTGTGTGTGGTTTGTAAACTCTCCTCATTTAGTAATACAGGAAATTACCACGACAGCTCTTATTGCAGGAGTTTTTTCATGGGTGCACAATCCATAGGGTAGGGTGTCTTTTCTTGAATTTATATAACAACATCCCAACCTTGTTTATCATTATATAATCCAAATATGTCTTGATTCCAATATTTGTAACCATTTGCATCACTTTCAATGAGTGAGTTTTATTTTGAAGGCTAATCGCAAATTCCACTATTGTGACCAATCCTTATTGTAGCTAGCTTCACATTGGTGCCAGCCGATACCCCCTAGGCACTTGTGGAGATGTKAGAGAATTACACAGGTGTTTATTCCACCTAGCCTACCAGAGGACAAGGTAGAGCTATTAGAATATACTCTCAGAACTTCAAGTGTCTAGGGTGGAGGAGGGTTAGGGGTTGTTTCTGAGCGCCAATGGATATTGGTAGTAGCTTCAATGATGTTAAGCACCCTTCCTCACTACTGAACTGAATGGGCTTCCCTGCAGAGAGGATGCCAGGGCCAACTCAATAAGACTAACACAGAGCTTCCTATATATCAGGAGGAAGTGAGCAGCCAGCCCAGATTAACTGTCTGTAGTGATGCTCGTCTCAATGTTTATGTCCATATGCAAACGAGGTCCATTCTCCCTTTCCTACCTGAACGGTATCATACTCTGGTATGTTCAGTCATGTCAGTGTGATATTAGCTCTGAGAGAAACAGAGAGATTCCATGGAGTCATGTTTTCATAACAGAAGGCTAGAGTCAAACTGTTGCTCCCAGTCTCCCAAGAATTAACAGACTAATGGTTGTGCATACAAAGCACTCCAGGCAGATTGCAAACAAAGTGGCTGCATCCCAAATGGCACCCTATTCTCTATATGTGCTCTACTTTTCACCAGGGTCGAGAGGGCTCTGGTTATTATACTATATATGTCACGTTCCTGACCGGTTTTCTGTTATTTTGTATGTGTTTGACGGTCAGGGCGTGAGTTTGGGTGGGTAGTCTATGTTATGTGTTTCTATGTTTGTAATAAAGGGTGACCTGAATGGGTTCTCAATTAGAGGCAGGTGTTTTCATTTCCTCTGATTGAGAGGCAATATAAGGTAGGAGTTGTTTTCACACATTGATTGTGGGTGGGTGGATGTCTCCTGTGTCTGTGTATGTTCTGCACCAGATAGGACTGTTCGGCTTCACGTTATTATTTTGTTATTGTTAATGTTCATCGTTTATTGTTTAATTAAACATGTTGAACACTACATGCGCTGCATTTTGGTCCTCTCCTTATCCAGGAAGAAAGCGTTACAGAACCACCCACCAAACCCGGACCAAGCAGCGGGACTACGAGCAGCGACCAAGTAATCAGGACTCGTGGACTTGGGAGGAGTAAAGGAGGGAAAAGGACACTGGGCTCATATTGGGGAATATCGCCGCGCTCGTGAGGAGAGGAAAGCAGCGAGAGCCCAGGAAGCGGTGGTATGAGGAGGCAGCAAGGAGACGTGGCTGGAAGCCCGCGAAGAAACCCCAAAAATTTTTGGGGGGGCTTAAGAGGTAGTGGGCCAAGGGCAGGTAGAGACCTGCGCCCACTTCCCAGGCTAACCGTGGAGAGCGGGAGTACGGGCAGACACCGTGTTACGCAGTAGAGCGCACGGTGGTCTCCTGTACGTGTTCATAGCCCGGTGCGGGTTATTCCACCTCCCCGCACTGGTGAGGGCTAGATTGGGCATTGAGCCAGGTGTCATGAAGCCGGCTCAACGCGTCTGGTCTCCAGTGCGTCTCCTCGGGCCGGCATACATGGCACCAGCTCTACGCATGGTGTCCCGGTTCGCCTCACAAACCCGGTGCGGGTTATTCCAACCTCCCGCACATGGTCGGCAAGCAGGGGAGCAATTCAACCAGGTAAGGTTGGGCAGGCCCTCAATGCTCAGGGGAGCCAGTACGCTGCAACGGTCCGGTATTTCCGGCGCCACACTCTCCCGCCCCAGCCCAGTACCAGACCAGTCGCCTACGTACCACGCACGCAGGCGCTTCCCAGATGACGTTTCATCCAGGAGCCCTGTTCCTCCTCCACGCACTCTCCCTATGGTGCGTGTCTCCAGCCCAGTGCCTCCAGTTCCGGCACCACGCACTAAGCCACCTGTGCGTCTCCAGAGCCCTGTACACACGGTTCCTTCTCCCCGTACTCGTCCTGATGTGCGTGCCCTCAGCCCGGTGCCACCAGTGCCGGTACCACGCACCAGGTCCATAGTGCGTTTTGAGAGTCCAGTGTGCCCTGTCCCTGCTCATGGCTAGCCGTCAGCTAGCCATGAGCGTCCAGAGCCGTCAGCTAGCCATGAGCGTCCAGAGCCGTCAGCCAGTCAGGAGCTGCCCCTCAGCCCAGAGCTGCCATTTATCCAGAACTGCCCCTCAGTCCAGAGCTGTCTCTCTGTCCGGAGCTGCCCTTCAGTCCGGAGTTGCCCCTCTATCCTGAGCTACCTCTCTATCCTGACCTACCTCTCTGTCCTGAGCTATCTCTCTGTCCTGAGCTACCTTATCCCGGTGCTGCCCCTTGTCCCGGTCCTGCCCCTTATCTTAAGGTTACCATTTAAATTAAGTGGGTGTAAAATGAGGGTGGTCATTCTAAGGGGGAGACGTAAGCTGGGATTGACTATGGTGGGGTGGGGACCTCGCCCAGAGCCTGAGCCACCACCGTGGTCAGACGCCCACCCAGACCCTCCCCTAGACTTTTGGTGGTGCGTTCGGAGTACGCACCTTGAGGGGGGGGTTATGTCACGTTCCTGACCGGTTTTCTGTTATTTTGTATGTGTTTGACGGTCAGGGCGTGAGTTTGGGTGGGTAGTCTATGTTATGTGTTTCTATGTTTGTTAAAGGGTGACCTGATATGGTTCTCAATTAGAGGCAGGTGGTTTTCATTTCCTCTGATTGAGAGCCATATTAAGGTAGGTGTTTTCACATTGATTGTGGTGGGTGGTTGTTTCCTGTCTCTGTGATTGTCTGCACCAGATAGGTCTGTCTCGGTTTTTGCACATTTGTTATTTTGTATTGTTGTTTGTAGTGTTTCACTTGTTCTTTATTAAACATGTTTAACACTAGCCGCGCTGCACTTTGGTCCTCTCCTTCACCCCTGGAAGAAAACCGTTACAATATAGGGAAAATGTTGCCATTTGGAGGCCTTTTCATAGGAGGGAGAAATGGTGTTTCAGGGAATAGCATTAATAGTCAGTAGCCTACATACTGTACATGTTTCTATGATTTGCTATTGGATTATTTGCAAGGTCATTTTCATGTAGGGCCAACCATAAAATTATATAATGAGAACTGCCCAGTGTTATTGCTATTTATTATTTGCTATTCATTCTCACTCTACAGTAGCACAAACCAGCTAACCATGCCTATCAGATCAAATTAGCCAGTTAAATGGAGAGGACTATGCTTTCTAAATCTGGCATTAACTGCAATCAAGGGAGATTTGTGACACTTGTGTTCCTCTTTCAGTGCTCTCGACTGTAATGACTTGCTTTCAACATTATGCATGGGGCCTGGGTGTGTAAGTGGGATCACCCGCATCAAGGGCGAGCGAAAAGAGTACATAGATAAGCTGACATAAGGCCTTCATAATACAACCACGGTTTAACCCCGGCATTCACTTCAAAGGAAGGGGGGGGGGGGGGAGACTTGAGGACTTGAGTCTTTCACACTGCTAAAATAGTTTCCAAAGATTTTCTTAAAAGCTTTTCTAGTGTTAGATTGTGTTCTTTGACGCATGTGGTAAGATTTTCCTGTCATAACAGCCACATGAAAGGCTCAAAACTATAATGCAGTACTAAATTATCAACATGGCCAATGTTGTTGAAATATGAAATGTAATCTCTCCGGTGAATCTGCGGATATGACTGAGAACATAACTGGGGATTTTAGCCTCTGCATATTTTTGTTCTTGCATGCTTTTCTCATGCAGTGTAGCCTGTACTAAGTGATTTTATGTCAACATGTTTTGAGTATAAGCTAGATGTGGTGTCAGTGGAGTGATGCTGAGCTTCTTACACAGCACTCGGCAGGAGGATCAAAAGACACACGTTCTTTACATAACCTGCTTGCATGACGCAATCCTGCTGCGGCATGAGTCACAGTAATACTTACTCATATTTGTGGATAAGCCCATATGACATACAGTATGACGTTTTTACACATATAGGGCCAATATTGGAAAAAAAACTGTTTGCACCCGGTGCAAACCTGTATATTCAAAACGGAATTAAACATTGAGGACAGAGCAAAAATACTAAAATAATGGTTAGGAGAAAGAATAACACAAAAGTAAATTGTAAATTATGCAGTTTCATGTTTTAGCATTGTTTTTGGTGTTTTATCACTTGCTGAAAAGTTGCAATTTTGCACCTGATGCAAACACTTAGTAAATCTTAATACATCTTGCCTTGACACAAGGTCAAATATATACTGGAGTTGCTTACCAAGTCGACATTGAATGTTCCTAAGTGGCCTAGTTACAGTTATGACTTAAAAATACTTGAAAATGGCTGTCTAGCAATGATCAACAACCAACTTGACAGAGCTTGAAAGAAAATGTAAATAATAAATGTGCAAGAATGTTACATTCCAGGTGTGCAAAGCTCTTAGAGACTTACCCAGAAAGACTCACAGCAGTAATTGCTGCCAAAGGTGATTCTAACATGTATTGACTCAGGGGGTTGAATACTTATCTAATCAAGATAGTCTTTTATTTTTCATGAATTGTTTTTATAAATGTTCGGGAAAAAATACACTTTCACATTACAGTTTGTGTAGATCGTTGTCAAAAATGACAATTAAATACATTTTAAGCCTACTTTCTAACACAACATGTGGAAATAGTCAAGGGGTGTGAATACTTTCTGAAGGCATAACTTCAAAGAATTTCTATGGATAAAAATCTAGCCATGGTGTCCATATTAAGACAGCCTAAGTCCTGCTAAGATTGAAACAAGTCCTACTGGGACTGAGGGTGTCGTAATATTAACACCATACACGTTAAATCTTGCTGTTGTTGCTGCGGTTAAAACCGTACACAATATCGCTTAAAATGTGGAGACAATAGTTAATCAACTTCTTGCATAGCAAAGGACATCACCTTATCATCCAGAGATGGCAGTTTTTAGATTTTCTTGATTTAAAACTGTGTACATTATTGCATTAAGGGGTCACAATAGTGCCCTGACAAAAACATTGACATCACATAGAAATCAAAGACCCATGACATCCCTGCCAGACAACAGGCAGGTCAACATTAATGTGCAATTCTCCATTTTGTCTATGGAAAAAACAAACAGTTGTTTAACTTATAATAACACTGAAATCGAAGGACCGAAGCAAAACATCCCAGATTTTGCAGGGATGTTTATTGTGGCTTTGAAAGAATTAATAGCCTACCAGAGCTAGAATAAAAGTTGAGGTCAATCATGACACTGTATCCCCATAGCTATCTCCACCATACAAACACTGGAGACAAGCTAGCCCTCATCATCAGTCTAAAACAACACAGCACTTCCTCTGCTGTCCAGCACTACCACAAATTAACACTGACCATGTGTACGGTGAGATTGAAAGAAGTCCTGACACTGAGGCTGTCCTAATATGGACACCGTACACGTGACTGGGGTTGACCTTACATTGTGCCAAGAGACCGCGGTAATTCAAGTCAATCAGGGTGTAGGCAGTTCGACGCTCCCCTCGGTTAAGATTCAGCAGGTTTAGGAGAAATATGTTGTCGGGTCAAGGTCCGTAATCCCGACTGCCCCAGTGTGAACGTTGCCATGGTAACACCTTCATACACATCTCAGAGCTCTCTGAGGAACAGTCTGACACCAACTACTTGTGACTCTGGAGCTGTCATAATATGGACACCTTACTGGAGCTGGACCTCCCTCTGTGCTCAGGTGGTCGGGATGAGAGGTTCAAAGGTCAATAGGGGGCGAAGAGGATGGACCCTCCCGTTGGCCGGATAGGACCAGGAGCCGCTCGCAGGAAAGAGGGCGGGAGGGCGGCTGTCTGGAAGATGGAGGTGTTGGGCTTCACCAGGTCCTTCTGCAATGCCAGTTTAGCCTGAGGGGAAGAGAACAACTCCATGAGACRCAACAATTCACATGGGGTAATGTGTGTAATGCTATCCAATTCTATAATTGACTGATTAGTCAACAAATAAATCAGTAAACTAATCCATCAGAGAGACTACTCTACCCTCTCTGCTCAAACAGACTACCCATAGGCAATGTGTAATGTCAATTAAAAGATAAACTGAGAAATGAGTGAGAGACATGGTGAGTAGATAAGGCCACTGCATGGAGAGACAGCGTGAACAAGAGAACAGCCACCGGGTGAGATAACAGTTAATACTGTACATTGTATGTCAACTGAATTAATATACATATTATCTCAGGATACTGGATATTATTTCACTGAGTTGCTATTCTCTTTCAGTCTGGAAACATGGTGTATATACACTAAGTGTACAAAACATTAGGAACACCAGCTCTTTCCATGACAGACTGACCAGGTGAATTGAGGTGAAAGCTATGATACCTTATTGATGCCACTTGAATCACTTCAATCAGTGTAGATGAAGGGGAGTAGACGTTGGCAACGTTCACACTGGGGCAGTCGGGATTACGGACCTTGACCCGACAACATATTTCTCCTAAACCTGCTGAATCTTAACCGAGGGGAGCGTCGAACTGCCTACACCCTGATTGACTTGAATTACCGCGGTCTCTTGGCACAATGTAAGGATAATCAACATCCCACGTCATCGGCGCTCGGGGAACAATGGGTTACTCATGTTACTTTTTAATGGTACGTTTACAMACATATATTATGATAAATAGAATTTAAACTTGTGTCTCATTCTGGTAATTGGTGAAATAAGTATAGCCAGTTATAATTGTAATGGCTTAGCAGATAAGAAAAGATGATCAGTATTTATCTGGCTAAAAGAGAAGGAATATAATATCTATCGTTTACAGGAAACAAATTTCTACAATTTTAGATTAAGTTTTGTGGAAAAAGGACTGGGGGGGTGAAATATATTTCTCACATGGGCAAAGAAATTCAAAAGGAGTGATGACATTAATTAACAGTAATTTTGAGGTAGATGGATGATCAAGGTAGATTAATGATTTTAAATATGTTATTGGACCATAAACAGATATGGCTTATTAACCTATACGGTTCAAATAAGGATGATCCAAGCTTCTTTGAAAATATATATAAGAATTGATCAACTCTACAAGCAACACAAGACTCTATTATTATGGTGTGAGATTTTAAATACGGTTTAAACACCTCTTTGGACCGTAAAGGAAATCACGCTACAAACTATCACCCTCGGGCATGTACGGAAATCATGAATGTCATGGAATATATTGGAATTAGTGGATATATGGAGGCTTAAATACCCTGACCTAGTGAGATATACATGGCGGAGGCTTAATCAAGCTAGTCGTCTTGATTCCTTTCTTATGTGATTCTCTCTGGCACCAAAAGTTTTTTAAAAGTGTTGATAGGGGACAGCATGTGGTCGACCATCACATAATTGGCATATACAGTGGGGCAAAAAAGGTATTTAGTCAGCACCAATGTGCAGTTCTCCCCACTTAAATCGTTGCCCGGTGTGTTTGGGATCATTGTCATGCTGTCATGCTGAAAGACCCAGCCACGTTTCATCTTCAATGCCCTTGCTGATGGAAGGAGGTTTTCACTCAAAATTCACGATACATGGCCCCATTCATTCTGTCCTTTTACACGGATCAGTCGTCCTGGTCCCTTTGCAGAAAACACGCCCAAGTATGATGTTTCCATCCCCATGCTTCACAGTAGGTATGGTGTTCTTTGGATGCAACTCAGCATTCTTTGTCCTCCAAACACGACGAGTTGAGTTTTTACCAAAAGTTCTATTTTGGTTTCATCTGACCATATGACATTCTCCCAATCTTCTTCTGGATCATCCAAATGCTCTCTAGCAAACTTCAGACGGGCCTGGACATGTACTGGCTTAAGTAGGGGGACACGTCTGGCACTGCAGGATTTGAGTCCTGGCGGCGTAGTGTGTTACTGATGGTAGGCTTTGTTACTTTGGTCCCAGCTCTCTACAAAAGGTCATTCCACTAGGTCCCCCCGTGTGGTTCTGGGATTTTGCTACCGTTCTTGGTGATCATTTTGACCCCACGGGGGTGAGATTTGCGGTGGAGCCCCAGATCGAGGGAAGATTAATCAGTGGTCTTGTATGTCTTCCATTTCTAAATAATTGCTCCCACATTTTGATTTCTTCAAACCAAGCTGGCTTACCTATTGCAGATTCGTCTCCCGCCTGGTGCAGGTCTACAATTTGTTTCTGGTGTCTTTGACAGCTCTTTGGTCTTGGCCATAGTGGAGTTTGGAGACGGGTGACTGTTTGAGGTTGTGACAGGTGGTCTTTATGCTGAAACAATTCAAACAGGTGCCATTAATACAGGTAACGAGTGGAGGACAGAGGAGCCTCTTAAAGAAGAAGTTACAGGTCTGTGAGAGCCAGAAATCTTGCTTGTTTGTAGGCGACCAAATACTTATTTTCCACCATAATTTGCAAATAAATTCATTAAAAATCCTACAATGTGATTTTCAGGATTTTTTTTCTCATTTTTTCTCATTTTTTTCTCATTTTGTCTATGATGAAAATTACAAGCCTCTCTCATCTTTTTAAGTGGGAGAACTTGCACAATTGATGGCTGACTAAATACTTTTTTGCCCCACTGTATATTACTCTTACAGATTTCCACGTGGACGAGGATATTGGAAATTTAATCAAAGCCTATTGGATGATAACTTCTTTACAACTAGGACAGAAGAATTTATAACTGACTTTTTCMGACATAACATAGGTACAGCAGATCCCCTTATTGTATGGGACACTTTTAAATGTGCCTTTAGAGGCCATGCAATTTAGGTCAAAAGAGTCCATATGTCACGACTTCCGCTGAAGTCGGTTCCTCTCCTTGATCGGGCGGCGTTCGGCAGTCGACGTCACCGGACTTCTAGACATCGCCCCTTCCACTTCAATTTCCATTTGTTTTGTCTTGTTTTCCCACACACCTGGTTTACATTTCCCTCATTACTTTTYGTGTATCTAACCCTCTGTTCCCCAACTGTCTGTGTGTGAAATTGTTTATTGTTGAGGTTGGCACGCTTCCGGCTGGTTTGCGCCGGGTTTTGTTTTATACCCGTGCTTTGTGGCAGCCTGCACTTTGCATCTGGGTTTTTGTACTTTGTACTGCATCACTTGTTCGTTGGGCATTTGTTTTATGACGCGGTTGCGTTCTGTGCAAATGATTGCCTAAGTAAAGTGCTTTGTCCACTCATCTCTGCTCTCCTGCACCTGACTTCTATGCACCAGCTACACTCACCCCTTGACACCATATTAACAAAGGAAATTAACAGTACAGATAGATAGCAATAAAAACTGTACCATAGAGGCACAGAATAAGTTAAAAGGAAAAACAAAAAGAAATAGAAGAACTTATTCAAGAAACATATTATATTATATACATATATATATATTATAAAAATTAAGCAAGCTGGATGTAATATGGGGAAAAATGCACCAAACTCTTTTTCAATCTTCAACATAGAGTTGAAGTCAGAAGTTTACATACACTTAGTAGAAGTTTACATACATTAAGTGGACTGTGCCTTTAACCTCTCTGGGATATGTGGGATGGTAGCGTCCCACCTGGTCAACATCCAGTGAAAATGCAGAGCGCCAAATTCAAATAAATGACTATAAAAATGTAACTTTCATGAAATCACACATTCAATATACCAAATTAAAGCTACACTTGTTGTGAATCCAGCCAACGTGTCAGATTGTCACGATCGTCGTAACAATGAAGAGAGGAGGACCAAGGCGCAGCGTGATAACAGTACATCTTCTTTTATTAGCGAAGACGAACACGAAACGAACACTGACAAACTATACAAAAACAACAAACGACCGTGAAGCTATAAAACGAAAGTGCAGACACAAGCAACTAACATAAAGACATAGACAATCACCCACAAATTACCTAATGACTATGGCTGCCTAAATATGGCTCCCAATCAGAGACAACGATAGACAGCTGTCTCTAATTGAGAACCAATCTAGGCAACCATAGACATACAATCCCCTAGACTAGACACTGCCCGATAAACATACAAAAACCCCTAGACAATACAAAACACATACATCCCCCATGTCACACCCTGACCTAACTAAAATAAGGCCAGGAGCTGCAGAGTCGCAGTCAGCCAGGACTGCCAGAGTCCAGTCAGTCAGCCAGGAGCTGCCAGAGTCGTCAGTCAGCAGACTGCCAGAGCGCAGTCATCCAGGAGCTGCCAGAGCTGCACCAGTCATGAGCTGCCCCCAGTCATGAGCTGCCCTCCAGTCATGACTGCCTCGCATCATGAGCTGCCCTCCATCATAAGCTGCCCTCCAGTCATGAGTGCCCTCCAGTCATGAGCTGCCCTCGCAGTCATGAGCTGCCCTCCAGTCATGAGCTGCCCTCCAGTCCGGAGCTGCCCATCAGTCCCCCTAGTCCGGAGCTGCCCTCAGTCCGGAGCTGCCCTCAGTCGACTGCCCCTCAGTCCGGAGCTGCCCCTCAGTCCGGAGCTGCCCCTCAGTCCAGTGGCCCTCTAGGATAGTCTTCAGTCCGGGACTCGCTGTAAGGTCCTCGCTCCAGAGGCGCCACAAAGCGGGTATTGACTATGGTGGAGTGGGGTCCACGTCCCGCACCCGAGCCGCCGACCTAGAAGGCCACCCGGACCCTCCCTTCTGTGTCAGGTTTTGCGGCCGGAGTCCGCACCTTTGGGGGGGGTACTGTCACACCTGGCCTTAGTTATCTTTGTTTTCTTTA
>NC_036867.1:27189914-27200679 GCF_002910315.2 Salvelinus sp. IW2-2015 | reverse complement strand
CCCAGAGTCCGCACCTTGGGTACTGTCCAGCCCTGGCCTTAGTTATCTTTGTTTTCTTTATTATTTTAGTTAGGTCAGGGTGTGACATGGGGATGTATGTGTTTTCTATAGTTCCTAGGGGATTTATTTGTAGTTATATCGAGAAGGCACCAGACGTATAGATAAGGGGAGTATTCTCTGTGAGAGGTGTCAGAGGAGAGAAAGGGAAGGGGAGCTATTCTCTCTGTGGCCGCAAAACCTGACATAGAAGGGGAGGGTCCGGGTGGGCCTTCTTACGGCGACGGCTCGGGTGCGGGACGTGGCCCCCACTCCACCATAGTCAATACCCGCTTTGGTGGCGCCTCTGGAGCGAGGACCCTTACAGCGAGTCCCGGACTGAAAACTATCCTAGAGGGTGCCACTGGACGGAGGGGCAGCTCCGGACTGAGGGGCAGCTCCGGACTGAGGGATAGCTCCGTACTGAGGGGCAGCTCCGGACTGAGGGGACTGAGGGGCAGCTCCGGACTGAATGGCAGCTCATGACTGGAGGGCAGCTCATGACTGGAGGTCCGCTCATTACTGGCAGGCAGCTCATGACTGGCGGGCAGCTCTGGCAGCTCCTGACTGGATGGCGGCTCTGGCAGCTTCTGGCTGACTGGCGGCTCTGGCAGCTCCTGGCTGACTGGCGGCTCTGGCAGCTCCTGGCTGACTGACGACTCTGGCAGGTCCTGACTGACTGACGACTCTGGCAGGTCCTGGCTGACTGCCGAATCTGGCAGGTCCTGGCTGACTGGCGGCTCTGGCAGCTCCTGGCTGACTGGCGGCTCTGGCATGTCCTGACTGGCGGGCGGCTCTGGTGGCTCCTGACTGACGGAAGGCTCTAGCGGCTCCTGACTGACGTACGGCTCTAGTGGCTCAGGACAGACGGGCGGCTTTGACGGCTCCGGACAGACGGGCGGCTCAGACGGCGCTGGGCAGACGGGCAGCGCAGGAGGCGCTGGGCAGACGGACAGCTCAGATGGCGCTTGGCAGACAGGCAGCGCAGGCGGCGCTGGGCAGACGGGTAGCTCAGACGGCGCTGGGCAGACAGGCAGCGCAGGTGGCGCTGGGCAGACAGATAGCTCAGATGGCGCTTGGCAGACGGGCAGCGCAGGCGGCGCTGGGCAGACGGGTAGCTCAGACAGCGCTGGGCAGACGGCAGACTCTGGCCGGCTGAGGCGCACAGTAGGCCTGGTGCATGGTGCCGGAACTGGTGGTACCGGGCTGGAGACACGTACCACAGGGCGAGTGCGTGGAGGAGGAACAGGGCTCTGGAGACGCACTGGAAGCCTGGTGCGTGGTGTTGGCACTGGTGGTACTRGGCTGGGGCGGGAAGGTGGCGCCGGATATACCGGACCGTGCAGGCGTACTGGCTCCCTTGAGCACCGAGCCTGCCCAACCTTACCTGGTTGAATGCTCCCCGTAGCCCGACCAGTGCGGGGAGGTGCAATAACCCGCACTGGGCTGTGTTGGCGAACCGGGGACACCATACGTAAGGCTGGTGCCATGTACACCGGCCCGAGGAGACGCACTGGAGACCAGACGCGTTGAGCCGGCTTCATGGCACCTGGCTCAATGCTCAATCTAGCCCGGCCCGTGCGGGGAGGTGGAATAACCCGCACTGGGCTACGCACACGTACAGGAGACACCGTGCGCTCTTCCGCATAACACGGTGTCTGCCCGTACTCCCGCTCTCCACGGTAAGCATGGGAAGTGGGCGCAGGTTTCCTACCTGACTTTCGCCACACTACCCTTTAGCCCCCCCCCCCCCCCCAAGAAATTTTGGGGATTTCTTCTCGGGCTTCCAGCCACACTTCCGTGCTGCCTCCTCATACCACCGCTCCTGGGCTTTAGCTGCCTCCATCTCTTCACGAGAGTGGCGATATTCTCCAATGTGAGCCCAGTGTCCTTTCCCCTCCAGAATTTCCTCCCATGTCCAGGAGTCCTGTGTAGTGGGCCGCTGCTGCTGCTGCTGCCCGTAGCCACGCTGCTTGGTTCGAGTTTGGTGGGTGGTTCTGTAACGGCAGTCTATTTCGTCCTCCTCCTCGGACGAGGAGAGGCGAGAAGGATCGGAGGACCAATGTACAGCGTGGTAAGTTTCCATGATTTAATAACATGAAAACAATTACAATTAGCAAAATAACAAAACAAACTAACCGTCACAGTCCCGTGTGGCACAAACACTGACACAGAAAACAACCACCCACAAATCCCCAACACAAAACAAGCCACCTATATATGATTCTCAATCAGGGACAACGATTGACAGCTGCCTCTGATTGAGAACCATATTAGGCTGAACACAGAAACAGACAAACTAGACACACAACATAGAATGCCCACCCAGCTCACGTCCTGACCAACACTAAAACAAGCAAAACACATAAGCACTATGGTCAGGACGTGACAATGTGAATGTGTATTATGCCAAACTAAGCTACTGCTGCTTTTCATCTACAGTCTTTAAGGCCATACATTGTCAATATCAGTATATTTTAACAAAGTAACATTTAACAATTGTTAATTGTTAATTAAAACTATGCATGTCTGTTTTCATGGTATACGAAATCAAGGACTTTGTTCACAGAGTGGATTCTTTAAGAGTAAGTATGAGGAAAAGATGGAGAATATACGAAGGCACATCTGGGACTACTGAGGACGGACATTGCTTCATAACAAATATATGATACAATATCATTGTTAAAGGGGAAATTCAGTACCACATAATGGTAGATGGTTCTTCAACCTGAAAGTAGTCTAATCATCTAACATTAATTATATTTGCTGACACCCTACAGTCAAATTTTGGCACCAGTAGACTAACTAGCTAGCTAGCTATGTAAACCACACCCTTCTGTGAACGTGCCTTCTACAAGGCAGTACTTATTTTAAATTAGGCAAGATTATAAGATATTACGATTGGTGTATTAAAATTACTGGCTTTATGTGGTGTCACACATAATCCCGCCTCCTAAATTCAGAGGAGGAAGCAAGTAACCTTATCGTTATCGATGTACCAGCAACAGTAATTTGCTTTGTGAACTATAAAATGACATCGGCACTCCTCAGCACTCTATTGCACTGAAATGTTGTATGTTTCATTTTCTTAAATAGTCTGTTAATAACTTTTATAAAGACAGCTTGACACACTCAGTTATTTTGGAATTGCATGACCTATGTATGTCAATTCCACAAAATGGTACTTCTCTTTAGGATGTTACCCATTACATGACGTTGAACTGATTTCAAGTAAGGAAAGTGCTTATTCTAGAAACCACTGGTTTGAAAGCTTTTGCAACACTTCAAGGACCCACATGGTGGCACTGGTTAACAACATACACGCCTCACCAGTACCATACTTAACCCAAAATTAACCCAAATACTCTAGCTGTATAGGTGTCTATATCTGTACTATAATCCTAATTTCATTTAAGAAACATTTTCATTGCCATCCATTATGAATGTAGATCATTAAATATTTTTACTGAACTTTCCAAGCAGTGTGAGTGTTTTTCCAAAGTCGGATATTATTTCAAACCAAATATTATTTGTCACAGGAGCCGAATACCACAGGTGCACACCTTACTGTGAAATGCTTACAAGCCCTTTAACCAACAATGCAGATCAAGAAATAGAGTTAAGAAAATATATACTAAATAAACTAAAGTGAAAAAAATTACAAAAAAAAAAAATCTAAAAGTAACAAAAGAAAATGACATAACAAAAATGAGGCTACATACAGGGTTACCGGTACCAATGTGCAAGGGTACAGGTAATTCTAGGTAATTTTTTAAAGTGACTATGCATAGATAATAAACAGCGAGTAATAGCAGTGTAAAAACAAAGGGGGAGGGGTGGGGGGGTCAATGTAAATAGTCTGGGTTGCCATTTGATTAATTGTTCAGCTGACTGGAGTCTTTGACAATTTTCTGGGCCTTCCTCTGACACCGCCTAGTATATAGTTCCTAGATATCAGAAAGCTTGGCCCCAGTGATGTGCTGGGCCGATCGCATTACCCTCTGTAGCGCCTTACGGTCAGATGCCGAGCAGTTGCCATACCAGGTGGTGATGCAACTGGTCAGGATGACCTCGATGGTGCAGCTTTAGAACTTTTGGAGGATCTGGGGACCCATGCCAAATCTTTTCAGTCTCCTGAGGGGGAAAGGTTTTGTCGTGCCCTCTTCACAACTGTCTTGGTGTGTTTGGACCATGATAGTTTGTTGGTGATGTGGACACCAAGGAACTTGAAACTCTCAACCCACTCCACTTCAGCCCCGTCAATGTTAATGGGGGCCTGTTCGGCCCTCCTTTTCCTATAGTCCACGATCTGCTCCTTGGTCTTGCTCTCATTGAGGGAGAGGTTGTTGTCCTGGCACCACACTGCCAGGTCTCTCCCTATATGCTGTCTCATCATTGTTGGTGATCAGGCCTACCCATATTGTGTTGTCAGGAAACTTAATGATGGTGTTTGAGTCGTGCTTGACCACACAGTCGTGGGTGAACAGGGAGTACAGGAGGGGACTAAGCACCCACCCCTGAGGGGCCCCAGTGTTGAGGATCAGTATGGCAGATGTGTTGTTGCCTGCCCTTACCACCTTGGGGCAGCCCGTCAGGATGTCCAGGATCCAGTTGCAGAGGGAGGTGTTTAGTCCCAGGGTCCTTATTTTACTGATGCGCTTTGTGGGCACTATGGTGTTGAATGCTGATCTGTAGTCAATGACCAGCATTCTCAAATAAGTGTTCATTTTGTCCAGGTGGGAAAGGGCAGTGTGGAGTGCGAATGAGATTGCGTCACCTTTAACCTTTATTTAACTAGGCAAGTCAGTTAAGAACAAATTCTTATTTATGGTATGCAAATTGGAGAGGGTCTAGGTTTTCCGGCATGATGGTGTTRATGTGAGCCATGACCAGATTTTCAAAGTACTTCATGGTTACCGACGTGAGTGCTAAGGGGCGCTAATCATTTAGGCAGRTTACCTTCACTTTCTTGGGCACAGGGACTATGGTGGCCTGTTTGAAACATGTAGGTATTACAGACTCAGTCAGGGAGAGGTTGAAAATATCAGTGAAGACACTTGCCAGTTTGTCCGCGCATGGTTTGAGTACACGTCCTGGTAATCCATCTGGCCCTGCAGCTTTGGGAATGTTGACCTGTTTAACCTCTGTAGGGTACGTGAGACGTTAGCGTCCCACCTCTTCAACAGCCAGTGAAAGTGCAGGGCGACAAATTCAAAACAACAGAAATCCCATAATTAAAATTCCTCAACATACATGTATTTTACACCATTTTAAAGATACACTTGTTGTAAATCCAGCCACAGTGTCCGATTTCAAAAAAGCTTTACGACGAAAGCAAACCAAACGATTATGTTAGGTGAGTGCCTATTCACAGAATAACACAGCCATTTTTTCCAATCAAAGACAGGAGTCACAAAATGCAGAAATAGAGATAAAATGAATCACTAACCTTTGATGATCTTCATCAGATGACACTCATAGGACTTCATGTTACACAATGCATGTATGTTTTGTTCGGTAAAGTTCATATTTATATTTAAAAAATCAGTATACATTGGCGCGTTATGTTCAGTAGTTCCAAAAACATCCGGTGATTCTGCAGAGAGCCACATCAATTTCCAGAAATACTCAAAATAAATGTTTATCAAAGATACAAGTGTTATACATGGATTTTAGATCCATTTCTCCTAACAACTATTATAATGTAATACAAGCATTATAACATAATCTTACAAGCATTATAACATAATCTTGCAATTTTCCACGACAACCCGTCGCAAGACTGGTTGATGCTAATTTATAAAACCCTCGTAGGCCCCCCTTTCTAAGATATCTACTGCAGCCCTCATCCTCCACATACAACACCCGTTCTGCCAGTCACATTCTGTTAAAGGTCCCCAAAGCACACATATCCCTTGGTCGCTCCTCTTTTCAGTTCGCTGCAGCTAGCTACTGGAACGAGCTGCAACAAACACTCAAACTGGACAATTTTATCTCAATCTCTTCATTCAGAGACTCAATCATGGACACTCTTACTGACAGTTGTGGCTGCTTTGTGTTATGTATTGTTGTCTCTACCTTCTTGAACTTTGTGCTGTTGACTGTGCCCAATAATGTTTGTACCATGTTTTGTGCTGCTACCATGTTGTGTTTCTACCATGTTGTTGTTATGTTGTGTTCCTACCATGCTGTGTTGTCATATGTTGCTGCCTTGCTATGTTGTTGTCTTAGGTCTCTCTTTATGTAGTGTTGTGTTGTCTCTCTTGTTGTGATGTGTGTTTTGTTCTGTATTTATATAATTTTTTTAAATCCCAGGCCCCCGTCCCCGCAGGAGGCCTTTTGCCTTTTGGTAGGCCGTCATTGAAGGTTAAATTAAATAAAGGTTCAATAAAAAATTTAACAAATAAAAATAAAACCTTCACAAACTTTTACAGATGCACAATTGAGAGCATCCTGTCGGTCTGTATCATCAAAGCTTGGACCGAGAGACTGAAAAATAGCTTCTCTCTCAAGGCCATCAGACAGTTAAAACAGCCATCACTAGGCTGATACAGACTTGAGATCATTGGCCACTTTAATAAATGGATCACTAGTCACTTTAATAATGCCACTTTAATAATGTTTACATATCTTGCATTACTCACCTCATATGTGTATATACTGTATTTTATACCATCTATTGCATCTTGCCTATGCTGCTCGGTCATTGCTCATCCATATATTTATATGTATATATTCTTATTCCATCCCTTTACTTAGATCTGTGTGTATTTGGTAGTTTTTGTGGAATTGTTAGATTACTTGTTAGATATTGCCGCACTGTCAGAACTAGAAGCACAAGCATTTCGCTATTCTCGAAAAACATCTGCTAACCATGTGTATGTGACCAATAAAATGTGTTTTTTTGTAGTGGAGATCAAGTTTATAAATTGCCTGGCTGGAATGATGAGACAGTGGATTGTGCAGTCAGAGGGAACAGAGTAAATAGGCATTTTAAATMATAGATTTAGCCGGTGGTAACTTGTGGAATAGACACCGGCTGGAATGCGATTTTAACCAATCAGCATTCAGGATTAGAACCACYCGTTGTATAATTTGATGCATTGATCTTTATGGTATTTTGTATTTGTGTTTTGTAATTGCATTTTGTAATTTTTGCCCATCAATGACAGTTGAATAGCTGTGATAAGCGAATTAAGCTTGTTTTGCTAACCTATAATCAGAATATTAAAGTTGTATGGCGTTTGTTTTTAAATTCATTAAATATTGTTTTAAAATGTTCTCAAATTTAAAATGGAGGTACATTCTTCCTTTCCTACCTGGACTGACCTCCACTCAATCAGATTAAATATCAGACAATGTCAGCCCAAAATGTATCCACTAAAGTATCTGAGGTCAGTGAAGTCTGCAAACATTGGCTTGGTCCATGCCAACACTTTTTGTTTACTTTGTATGTACATAGATTGTAGGTCATTTAACAAACAAAGGTGGCCTCACTGCTCTGAATGCTCAAGGAAGACATAACATGCTTGGCTCAGTAAATAGGCTAATCTGTATTAGTCTGACAATCTTAACTGAAATGACAGGCTAAAATTGGATTGGAAAGTAAATCCCTAGAAGGTAACTGGGATTATGGGCCCACTGCTCCCATTTGGTGCCTTACGAACACAAACCTGTCATGCCATTACATGCCTCGACCTTGACCATCTGATCCAGTGACTTATTACAGGCCCCAGGATTACCCTCTTCAATCGGGGTTAAATGAGCACCCGTGAACCCACCCCACCCGAGCATGGGCTGATTCTCAGAAGTGGTTAACCCAATCTCTGGAGCTGACCCTAAAGTAGATCACTTAGACACACACACACACACACACACACACACACACACACACACACACACACACACACACACACACAGATGGGCAGTATTTATTTTACATGTATTTGAAAGGAGAGCTCGGAGAGATGACCAATCAAGTTCAAGTTAAGTTTTGTTTCATATCTACTTTTAATTCTACTATCAAAACATGCTTTACCAGCCGGTTGAGGGTTCATTTAGTTATCATACCATTTACAGTTAATAGTCTTTATTTAGTCAGGTAATAAGTCATGGAGTGGAACATTTACTCAGACACTTCTGAAACCAAACATTTTTATTGGCTAGAGTGCCGCTAGACATATTTGTTGGGAACACATTGACATATAATATTTTGGACATACTGAATTTTTTGTCGGGATCATGATAGAGTTGGGAGCACTGGAGTCATGCATCCCCCTCCACTCTGGCATTCCTTGTTTGGTCCCTCTGTCTTTCCACATCACCATAGTATTCAATATAAGATAACATATACGATAATACTTAAACATTTAGGTATGATGCTTTATGCGTATTATTTGAAAGGGTAACTATCTCAGCGGATAATAGTTACAGCAGTCTGTCTAACGGGGGTGGGTGTTGCTGCAATATAGGGAGAATCTCATTCACATGATGGTTTTGCCCTCTTTACAGAACGAGAAGGCCCGCACACTGCTAAATCTCCCAATTCACCTCTTTATTGACAACGTTTCGATCCGAAACGAATCTTCGTCAGGTCAAACACGCTGAGTGTTCACATCCCAAAATATACACATTTTCCCTCTTTACACACAACGACTTCAGTAAATAGTTTTGAAGTTGTTTCCAATTAAGAGAGTCTTCTCCTCATTTAATCTCATGACACCTAAATCGGTTGGCCCTTAATACTTAGCTAGCCTTGTCAAGCTTGGCTTTGTATCATGAGGGCGTAACCAACGCACAAATAGGTTGTCACTGTTTGTGTTTGCATTGTACTGCATATACTATATGTGGTGTGAATTATATTTTTATGGGYCCCCTGATCATTTCAAATCAAAAGCACAGTATAGGCTACTACCTTGTAAATAGTGTATTGTGGAAATAATGTGGACAACAAGGATGCCACCTCATTAACCTTGGAGACTACAGAGTGTCATTTCTAATGCAGAGGTGGATAAAGGACGTAATGATCTCATAAAATGGCCGTAGATGAGGAATATGGTTTCATAACATCTGCACAACAATAACAGGGATTATATCATTAAGTCTTATTACAGGGCATAGCCTTAGCCAGCAAAAGCATTATAGACTACATCAGCACTCGGAGAGACACTCTTCTTTATCAATCTACTTGTCCTCGGGTTCAGGTCTAATAGTGTTTCACACATTCATAATATAAGGCTTCAGAGTTTATAGTATACTCATACTGTGTACTACATATTACTATACTGTACAGTAGCGTGTAATGTTTGCATTTGTATTTATTAAGGATCCCCATTAGCTGCTGCCAAGGCAGTTATTCTTCTTGGGGTCCAGCAACATTAAGGCAGTTATATACAATTAAAAATATTACATGACATTACATTTCATAACACTTTTCACAACACATTAAGTGTGTGCCCTCGGGCCACTACTCTACTACCACATATCTACAATACAAAACGTTTGGCAGCAGTTTGTGCTGATTGTTTTATGTCCATATTTGGGTTCAAATAGTATTTTTATTTATTTATTTATTTTAATTTTTTTCTTCTTTTTTCTAGGGGTGGATCAGCTTAATATTGCGGAAAGAATGTTGCTTCCAATGTAATTGTCTGCATCATTTCCAATCCCCCATATTTTTTTGGGTAAATATATATATCCATACACGCATGCATACATATACACATATATACATACACATACCTATATAGACATACATACTTTTTTAAAGAATATACCTTTATTATTATTCCCCGCAACCCTACAACCACTCCCCCAATTGGAGTAAACTAATAAACACTTCTGCTTTTACCTTCAATTTATACATCTTATACCTATTTTACAGACACAGTCTACTTTATAATAGTTCTCTCTTGTTTGTTCTTAGTCCTTCCTCTATTTCTGTTGTCCATCCAATTTTATTTCCACTTGTAACTGTGCTATTTCACAAAAACCCCTTTTGAATTCTTTGCCCATGGGAGAAATATATTTTGCCCCCCCAGTTCTTTTCCACAAAACTTCATCTAAAACTGTTGAATGGGTTTCCTGTAAACAATAAGATATTATAATCCTTCTCTTTAGCAGGTAAATACTGATCGTCTTTCTTATTATCTGCTAAGGCCCATTACAATTGTAACTGGCTATACTTATTTCACCACTTACCATAATGAGACACACCTTTATTCTTTTAATCAGAATATATTTTTGTAAACGTACTATTAAAAAGTAACATAATGATTGAGTGTCTATATAGTTGTACCATGATATTTGCATTTTTACTAAGTAAAACCTCCAATTGGTCCCTACTATTCCACCCGCTAAAAGGCCTCATCTCGAGATGGCTTGTCATCCCAATGCCCGGCAGACCACCCTCCGACCCCTGTATCCCATAGCCCTGAACCGACTGGGATCATTCTTTGAAAAGAGCATACAGTGCCATTTACCAGAATTGAAGTAGAATCAATTGCCATATGCATTTCCATTGCCCTCACCTCGATTTGTATTAATATATATCTGTGATCATCCTTATTGTCCCTAACATCTTTTACTTCTTCCTTCGCAACAGTTGTGGGATACACACATACACCCACACACACTCAGCCCTTACCCCCACACAACCATAAGCTCACTTTCTCAACAATTGCACCATCCCAGAGCCCAATCTCAAGATGGGTCAATGATTTACAAATGA
>NC_036867.1:27141795-27189889 GCF_002910315.2 Salvelinus sp. IW2-2015 | reverse complement strand
GCTCCGCACACTATAACACATTTCACAGATCCCGTATGCCCTACATTGTTTATCTTGTTATTAGTCCACCCTTCGTTCCACTCAATCCCTTCCATCTATCTTCCAACATCAATCCATTTCGGAATTTTTATTTGCATACTATTATTTCAACTGTTGCTGTGATGCTTTCACAAAAGATTTGAACCTCCTATTCTCATAGCTTCTACAGTTGTAAATTAAAATAAACATTTTTGCTAATATATTTTATATTATTGATGATTGACTATGGCTTTTTCAAAACTCCCCCAGTATTGCTTCTGTAGCGTAGTTCTAGCAAGTGTTGCAATTCTTCGACCTTCTACCTGTGACAAAACTTGAGCTAAATATGGCAAAATACTTAAATAATGATGCTAATGACTCTGCGCTCCTCACAACAAATCTGCAGAGGCTGGGAAAGATTATATACCCCAATATATAAACATTACTACTATTGCAAGATTTTGTACATAATTTAAATTGAAAAATTCGAAGTTTTCTGATCCGGCGTTGTTTTGCGTATCAATCATAAACCATGTGCCATGGAATGGGTACACTCGAAAATCTCTTCCCAATTTTGGCAATTTATAATGGCAAGCTGTAGTTTGTTTTGGGCATTAAATGAAATTGGTATACCTGTTTTCATTATTTATCACACTTATTCTTTAACGCATTTAGTTCTTTAATACAGGGCCGACATAAACAAGTTCCTTACTTTTTTCCCCTTCTACTTGCCTCTTCCATTCTTTGTGGTAATAGCTGCAATTAATTGGTTGTAATTTTTGGGTAGAAGCAGGCCATTTTTCCCATTATGTCTGTGTTAGCTGCATGTGTGACATAACTCCACCAGTCCTATTTATGATATCATCTCACAAAATGATACCTTTTTAAAAAAATTTCTTCGATTAAATACAGTTTTTTTTTATCAATTACTATATTTGAATTTAACTCACAATATTTGTTGTAACTATTTGTTGCCGTCCTTTCAGGTGGATTAAACTGAAATTGCAACCAACTTTCTAAGGCTTTGTTAAAAAATTTACGATATTTTGGAGATTATTTCCTTTTCAACACAACCGAAAGTGAGCAAGGTGTCATCTGAATAAAGGGGAAAAAAGGCCTTCTTAACATAGGATCGAAGACAATTCATGACCAATTTACTAAAGAAACCAGTTTTGGATTTAAGTATAAACTTTTGTATGACTGATTGACCTTTAGTGAGAGTCTATGCTGTTAAATATTTAATAATTCTGCCCTCCGAATTCATATTCGTTAAATATAAATAGGCCCTTTTAAACTTTTAATCTTGGCTTGCCGTTCCAAATAAAAATGGAATATTTTTTGTTCATGATAATTTAAAAAGCAGGTCACGTAACGGTGTAGGCAAAAAACCATAAGCAAATAGGTAAACCTTGATAATGACTAAAGAGTTAATCAGGGTGATTTTTTCCACAAATCAGACAGGTATTTTTTCTTTCCATGGTAGCAAGATCTTATCTATTTTTGCTAAAACTTTCTAATAAAAATTTATTGGAGTGAGATCCTTTCTTTCTTTTGGGAATTTTTTATACCGAAGTATGTCCACATCTCCGTCAGACGCAATGTAATTGGTAAATACATGGCAAATATAAAATGGTGTATTTTTTTAGTGATCCAATTTACGTAATATGGTACTTTAATCATAATTTGGTTAAATCCCCAGAGAGGATCAGCAAAGGTATCTAGATCTCTATGAGGCCGTGGAGAGATCATAGTTGTGGTTTTAAAGAAAAATGAATCATCACCGCGTAACAATGAACACTTAGTTTTTAGCCACCGGATTTCTTAATCCATTAATTTATTAAATGTTTGATCTAATTTTACAGCTAACATTTCGATGGCAATAAATAAATAGATATAGCGATAGTGACAACCCTTGTTTTTACTCCCTAGATAGTTAACACATTTTCTGAGATGTAGCCATTATTTACTAATTTTACAACCTTAGGGTTACTAATAACAATTTAACCCATTTTATAAGAGATTCGCCCAAAATTGAAATATTCTAAGGCTTTTATATTAAAACTCCAGTCGTACTTTATCAAAAAGCCTTTTCAACATCAGCTATGAAAACGCAGACCCTGGTGTCCCCGATATTTCAATAGTGTTCTAGTTGTTTCGCAGTACTTTGCTTATATTATCTCCAATGTACGTCCATGTAAAAAAACCTGATTAGCGATGAAATAATATCTGACGAAAACTTTTTTTATTCTTTGCGCCAAAGCAATTTTGCTAGGATTTTTGCAATCACAACCAGCTGAAGTGTAAGAGGTCCCTCCAATTTAAATTGAACTGGTCTTTAAATATATACCACTTGGGGGTCCTGTTTCAGTAATAACGATATCAGACCTTCTTGTTTGCGTGTCTGATAACTAACATTTATATAGGAGTGGGTTAAAATCAAGCTATAATTGGTCCTTATGAGGTATATCAAAAAAGTTTTGTATACTTCCATGGTATGCCATCCCAGCCCTGCGTTTTCTCCCATCCTTAAAGGCCCATTGCATCAAGCAGTTCTCCTCTGTAATCTTCGGCCTTCCACATGGAGTCTTTTCTGTTAACAGATGTTAATTTTACATTATTATAAGGGGAAAAAATCCATAACCAATTAGTTTCAGTTAGATGGAGATTGGAGGAAGCTGAAACGAAAACATATTTCTTAAAGTAACTTTTAACTTCCTCCTTGTTCAAAATATCAATTTGGTGAATCATGCGTAGACTCCATCATTTGTACACAAGTTTAAATAAAAAAAATTTGGTAGGCAATTTCTATATTTGAGAGAAGTTGAAAAAGAATTTGGTGGCAATTTTTCCATATTCCATCCCCGTCGCAGATTTATTTTTATAATATAGATTTACACTGGAATCTTTTCTTGAATAAGTTCCTCCATTTCTTTTGTGGTATTTTCCTCTAACTTTATTCTGTGCCTCTATGGGTACCAGGTTTTATTGCTATCTCACAGCTGTCTTGTTTAGTCCTTCAATTTCCTTTGTTAATATGGACTCTTTTGATCTAAATTCCCTTTGTTTTATAGATGAGCTACTGAATTGCATGGGCCTCATAAAGCACACTTAAAAGTGTCCCATACAATTAAGGGATCTGCTGTACCTATGTTATGTCTGAAAAAGTCAGTTATAAAATCTTCTGTCCTAGTTCTAACACAATTAATCATCTAGTAGACTTTGATTAAATTTCCAATATCCTCGCCCACGTGGAAAATTCTGCTAAGAGAAATATATTATGCCAATTATGTGATGATCCGACCGCATTCTGTCTCCTATCAACACTTTTTAACTTTTTGTGCAGAGAGAATGGTATAAGAAAGTAGTCAAGACGACTAGCTTGATTCAGCCTCCGCCATGTATATCTCACTAAATCAGGGTATTTAAGTCTCCATAATATCCACTAATTCCAATATATCCATGACATTCATGATTTCCTTAAGTGGCCCGAGGGTGATAGTTTGTATGTGATTTCCTTTCGGTCTATAGAGGTATTTAAGACCGTATGAAAATCTCCCACTATAATAATAGAGTCTAGTGTTGCTTGTAGAGTGATAAATTCTTATATATATTTTCAAAGAAGCTTGGATTCATCATTATTCGGACCGCTATAGGTTAACAAGCATATTTGTTTATTTGATCCAATAACATATTTAAAATAATCCATCTACCTTGAGGATCTGTTTGGAACAATTTTGCAGCATTTGGATCAAAATTATTGTTAATTAAAACCATCACCCCTTTTGAATTCTTTGCCCATGGGAGAAATATATTTTGCCCCCCCAGTTCTTTTCCACAAAACTTCATCTAAAACTGTTGAATGGGTTTCCTGTAAACAATAGATATTATAATCCTTCTCTTTTAGCCAGGTAAATACTGATCGTCTTTCTTATTATCTGCTAAGCCCATTACAATTGTAACTGGCTATACTTATTTCACCACTTACCATAATGAGACACACCTTTCATTCTTTTAATCAAATGAATATATTTTGTAAACGTACTATTAAAAAGTAACATAATGATTGAGTGTCTATATAGTTGTACCATGATATTGCATTTTACTAAGTAAACCTCCAATTGGTCCTACTATTCCACCCGCTAAAAGGCCTCATTCTCGAGATGGCTTTGTCATCCCAATGCCCGGCAGACCACCCTCGACCCCTGATCCCATAGCCCTGAACCGACTGGGATCCATTTCTTTGAAAAGAGCATACAGTGCCATTTACCGAATTTTGGATTCTTGCAGTTGCAGCTGCATGAGAAGGCCTGCAAGACCGCACAAAAAATGAGCAAAAATTGAGAGATTTATTTACCATTGTCACATCCTAGATAATGGAGGTCAAATGTACACCTTATTCCTGAAACACCCACAATACGGCCACCCGTCATGACCATGTCCCCACGCATCTCCATGCAGTCCGACTTTGATTTTGTGCCGCCAGGGCCACAATAATATACCCCCTCTCTGAATGTCCGAGTGTGACCCCCTCCCCATGGGTTACTGCAGCTAGTGTTGCCAGCACTGCCACTGCCTGGGTGGGTGCACCCCACCGGAATCCCCACCGGCTAGGTACAAGGTCGTCAAGGTTCTCATTAGCAGCTTTGAGAATTTCCTTGTATATTATGCTCTCCCTTTAGGGGGCTTTGGCTTTGCAGGACCAACCCTGCCAAGCAGGCTCAGAATCTTGAGGGGGCAGTGCTGCTTTTGGTCTCTGACCTCATTTTAGCTGCATACAGACTGCTTACAGCGAGCACATAAAACAGTTAGGGACTTCTCCTTAGTATCTGGGTCCTTCAGGTGGGTGTCTAGGGTATAGTGCCATGGACCGTACCATTAAAATAGGATAATAAATAATTAGATATAATTTATTTTTAAAAATTAAATAAAATGTAGTTCTCCATGATAGGACAATAAATAAATAAGACGTATAATTCATTATAAAAGTATATCCATCATCTGAACAACATTGAAAGCCCTCTCATACCCGGCTCACAGCAATACATTGGCTCTGGGATATGCAACCATTTCATTACTCACTCACTCAACTTTCCAAACATAACAAATAAAATAAAAAATAAACACAAACCATACCATCCACACATACTGTGCCTTCAAATAGTATTTGCTTTATTTAAAATACTTTGTGGTATAATTTAACCTTCCTGGAGTGCCAGATGGGTGGGGTTTGCAATTTTGGCACTATTGCACCGGTTCCATTAAGCCTGGCAAGCTTAATCAAGCGCAGCTAAAGTATCTGAAAGAAAACAAATACTATTTGAACCCGTGATCTGATGTCTACTGACTCTGTCTGAAGCTTGAATGGTGGAGGAAGGCCACATGTTGCATCTTGTTGTGTTCAGTATCCTGTTGTGTTTTGACTACCAAAGTAATTGATAGGCAAACATCAGAGGCTAATGACAAATGGAATAATAACTGTGTTATTGACTAATAATCATATGTATGAAAGTCCAACAACTTCAGAGCAGCTAGAGTATTGACACATTGAAAGGAGAAAGACATGATGATGACTATTGCCATCTTTTTTTTGGCAGTCAGCTGGACTTAGCCAATTTTGGCACATTTTGTACCAATGCAAAGCTGGATGTCCATTATCGTTAGTTAGCCTACATCTTTTTCCAGGTTCTAATTTAAGCACTGGACAGCATATACAGTGTCTTGTTTGTAGGCTAATGCTTGGGTAAAAGAGTGAGTAGCCTAATTAATGGTATACATTGATAGCATAATCATTACAAAGAGGGATAAGTAATTGGTTGAGAAATACACAAACAAAGTCATACATATAGAAACGCTTTTATTTCCATTATTGTTTGTTGTAACAATTATTTGATGAATCCAAACTATTGCTCTTGGTATATGATTGGATTGGGCAATACACATTCATTTGCTCTTTCTATCAAGAAGTTCGCATAGAAGAATGAAACAGTATAATTGTATGTCATACAAAAAAGATAATTCTACCCGTAAAGGTAGTAACACATAAATAAATACATAAATCATTTACAAGTGCATTCATTGTCCATGGGTTTCATGTTTTCTGGAATATGACATTGAGCTAAGCGTTCAGCATCCTCTCCTTATGAGTCTCATACGACATAAAGTTGTCCATGGGAATATCAAAGCACTGTGATGAGCTTGCATAAAACGGATGAAGACATTGTACTCCCGCCAGACCTTGAGTTGCATATTGTATCGAAAGGGCATAGCTCTTGTCGAACTCCGCCATTGACTTGTGCTTGTAGGAAAAGTTCCCATTCACGCTCAATGGTGGACTTAGTGGTCCCTCGAACCGGGGGCTGGTGCTGGTACAGTCTGTGAATGTAGTTTCAAAGAATGGCTCAAGCGCATTGTCGACAGTGTGGGGATTGGCGTGGTGGATATGGGAGCTGTCCATGGTACCATACGGCGGGCTAGGGTAAGGATAGGAGGGGTGCAAAGAGAAGGATGAAGTCGATGTTTGGTGCACCTGAGACAGGATGTCCTGGGCCTGCTCTRGTAAAAACGTCCTGGGGTTGAGCTGCAGACATCCTGCCACTAGATTGGTGGTGGGCTGGGACAGTCCTTGGCATAGAGCCTGCACAAACAACATCAACTCTGGACTTTCATCCGATTGCAAGATCTCAGAGAGAGCCCATATGTAATTTTTTGCCAACCTCAATGTTTCTATTTTGGAAAGTTTCTGAGTATTAGAGTAGCAAGGTACAACTTTACGCAAACTCTCAAGTGCGTCATTGAGCCCGTGCATACGGTTTCTCTCTCGCTCATTGGCCTTAATGCGCCGGACCTTAAAGCTCTGTTGTCGGGCTTTTGTCATTTTCTTCCTCTTGGTACCATGCCTCTTAGGACTCTCCTCAAGGCTCTCTTCTTCCCCCGACCCTCCTTCTTCCCCCTGCTCCTCATCGTCATTATTCTCTTCCATTCTGTTGAATCCATCATCATCGTCATTACTCATGGTATTGTGCGCACCGTTTACTGTTTCCATGTTCTGAGTGGCGCGGCATTCCTCGGTCCATTTGGAAACATCCTGCTGTGACACTGGCATGGCGTTGTCCTCTGTGTTAGACGGTCTGTCAGGGCAGAGAAGGAGAAAGTTACTTACATAGTTCAAAACTGCTGATACAAAACACCTGCGGCAAATGTGTGTAACTCTATGTAATCCTAACGCCCATGTATGATTATGTAACTGCATGATCTGAGCTTAGACAGATTCAACTATTAATGCCTGCCAAATAGCCATGCAAGCAATGAATCATGTTATGAGGCATGGTAGGCTGAATGAGGCACTGATACATTCATCATTATCATCCTTATGCATCATCCCTGCGCATAATAAAGTGCCTTTGCTATTGTTTTCATAAATAGGCCTATATAACACAAAGACCCTTATGTTGAATAGCTCTATAACCACTTCTCAGTACGATGTACTAGTAAGTGTAAAAATATAGGCTATAAAACTCCACAGTTTGCCACACAAAAAAACACTAGCAGAGTAATGTTTATACCCAACACAAATAGCAGTCTACATGTAATAAAAAGCTGACAGGAGACATTCTTAAAACTGAAACTATAAATAATTACCTTTTAATGCAGTTTATGTTGTTAAAAGAGTTCCATATCCTTTGATAAGTCCTGATTCAATCTGTCTGCAAACCTCGGATGCTGCAGTTTTATAGTATTGATGCTGAGGCTGACTGATGGTGTAGTGCACCTATGGATGCACTTTGTAAAATCCCTGCGTGGACAATGGTGGGATCAATGACCTCCCCTTTCTCCGACACGTGCCATATGGCGAGCCAAGACTCCGGCAAAAGGCCTCAAGCCTCATGTGACGTTTCCAATTTAGATTCACCGGACCTCTGGGTGCCTTCCCTGTCGAGGCTGAAAATAAAACTACCATCTGTCACCAGTCAGAGACTGCAAGGACCTGTTTGCACCCGCAGGATAAATTAACTCCAATTAGCAGGCATGTGCCATGAAAGAAGTATCCTCACATTCACCCTAACCTATTTCACCCAGCAGCATAGACCTGMATTTTTTTCCATTAAAGGCCTAGAGTTATGACAGAGAGATAGATTAGGTTGGTTATAGGCCTACGGTGTGAATTTGTTTTGGTCAAATGTTGGATTTGACTGTTGGATTAGCCTAATAGCCTAGGCAATTGACATAGGCCTATTATTATTAGAAATTTCRGGTAGTAGAAGACGTATAACTTTTCATTAACACTTGTAGCGTATTCTAGGCATAAAGGGAAAAGCTTGTAGCCCTAAAGAGTGCCCTTCACAAGAAAGTTCCAAGCCTAAATGCACAATAAGAGAGGTAGGCCAGTGGGTCAGACAACTCTAAACATGGATTTAATTGGGTTATAAAATATTCTACTTTCAGAGTGTAATCTCTCTATTTGTGCGTGCCTTGGCTGGTGGCTCGAGAGATGGTCGATGCGAGGTCTGAGCCAATAGTCCTTCTCAACCAGGGTTGGGCACGCGAGCCGCAAATGCAATAACAAAATATCAGTGTTTTCCGCTTCACTAACTTGGTCGGACTTTAACAGCTGCTCTTTTCTATTCAACGTAATCCAAAAAGTAATTGACGTTTTGACCGTTGCTCTGCTGATATCACTTTGGGATTATGTGTCATGTGTCATGATGAGTTATATGCCTAAATACTTGCTTGACCGAATAAGTTAGCCAGGGATATTTGCTGGCAGGTTGCTGTAGACTGTGGTAAGACCATCCATGCCAATTTTAAAACAAACTTAGGAAAGTTATTTGTTAAAGTGTTAGTTGATTGTTCAATAGCCTAATGTCCTTATGTCCCCATAGGGAACATTTTCAGGACCACAGACAACTACCCAGTTTCAAATGTGTGCATGCGTGTGTAAGTACGGTAGGTAGCCTACTCCTTTATTTCAAGGTGTGGATATTCCACTAAAATAAAAACCCAACATGATTTSCCACTCAACTTGGTTGCAATTTATTCATTCACACAGTTTATACATTCACATCTCTTTTGTTTTGTTTGTATTGTGTCCCATTCATTGGGAAAAATATGTCTAAAACACTCAAATTCAACTCCTTATGCCTGTAATTCTCTTGTGAAAACAGTGGTGGCACGACATTTTTAAAATACATTGTATAATATCCTAATTTTACATTGTGTTGTAATGTTTGGAGCTTTTGTTTGTTTGAGATGTGAGGCAACCAACAGTAGGCCTACTATTGGCCTAAGTTTTAAGCAAATGAAGAGRATATTTTTACACCTCTCCCCTTACCCTGTAGTCTACATTGAATGGTTTTAGAGCTGTGTGTGTAAAAATGTGACATGATGGGAGAATATACAGTCTGTTCAACTCAGTTACACACCCTCTCATGGCTGACTTCAGTATTGTGATAACACAGTTACTCTTAGTCATTTAGACACCTACTCTGACATATTTTTTCTAGACATGAGGAAATTGTGGGCTTCATGTCCTTACTTTATGGTGTTTAGTTCTTCATAATTGTTTTGACTGTCTGTTATTGTGATACTTTTGCCTGTGTATCTCAGCTTTTCTGGGTTGCCAATCAGCATTGCCTTGGTCTTCTGAGGGTGAGGGAGAGCTTCATGTCAGCAAACCAAGCTGTTACCCTCTTGATGTCATTTGAGACTGACTCTTCACACTCCCTGGTGGTATTAACTGAGTAGAACAGGACTGCGTCATCTGCATATACTGTATATGTGACCCGTTTCAGGAAACTAGGTGTATGTCGCGGGTCACTACTTCACAGGAGAGCCGTTTGCACATTAACTTTTTTWAAATCTGTGTTTAGGTAATCCTGCCTAACGCAGCTTTAAAAAAAAAATGTATCGTGTAGTAAAACGGCATAAACCTAATGTCAAGTTATAGTGTACTGTTAGCTAGCTAATGTTAGCTGGCTGGCTCGCTAGCTAACGTTACGTGTATGCTCTTCACTTTCTGGAGGACCGAGTTTTGAAATCAGTGGAATTCGAGTATGATAGCTAAGGAGATGGAGAAAACACCTGTCTCCGGATTACATCTTCAAACTAAGGGCAACCATGGCATCCGGAAGGAGATGCATCCAACCATGATGTATATGGGTAAGATAGACTAGCCAGCTACATTTTCAGACATTACACATTTCTAATTTTGACAGAATGTGGGTTAATTTCAAGTTGAAGTGTACTGTTAACTAGCTAACATTAGCTGGCTGACTCGCTAGCTAATGTTATGTGTATGATCTTATTCTTTGTATCTCAAACACATTTGGTTGACTCGTTATAGCCTAATGTTAGCTAGCTAACATTGAACCTGGTTGGTTAGCTACCTGCAGATTCATGCAGGGTAGTAACGTCATGATTTGGGATTATGGTTCATTGTTAAGATAGCTAGCTATCTCGCTACATGTCTTAACAAAATCCATTTCAATAGAATGTCACTGCAATAACTGTTGATAGACATACTAGTTGGTAAATTCACGCTGGCTATCTACTCCGATTTCAGACCACGGATAAGAAAGTCTAGCTTGCTACATTTTCAGATATTACACGTTTCTAATTTTGACAAAGTATTTTCATTTCAAGTTAAAGTGTACTGTTAGCTAGCTACGTAACGTTAGCTGGCTGGTTCACCAACTAACGTTTTGTGTATGATCTTATAATTCGTATCTCAGAGCCACTAGTTACATTTAACATTTACATTTAAGTCATTTAGCAGACGCTCTTATCCAGAGCGACTTACAAATTGGTGCATTCACCTTATGATATCCATAGTTCTAGCCTAATGTTAGCTAGCTAACATTGGACCTGGTTGGTTAGCTACCTGCAGATTCATGCAGGATAGTAACATTGTGGGTTGGGATTATGGTTCCATTGCGTTTCCGCGTTTCCGGAGCGTGCAGTCGCAATTCCGCGTCGCTCCAAAGGTAGTTTTACCATTTTTCATTCATTTTCATTACAGTACAACGGTTTGATTTGTTTGATCTTACGAGCTACATATCCGTCTTTGTATCAAAGATAATTGAGTAGTTATTGGGGTTATTGAGGTTCGCTAGCCAGCTATTTTCGTCCGAACGTAACAACGTAGTCAACACTGCTAGCTAGCTAGCTAGCCAGCTAGCCACCGGAGTAGCAGCACAGCAGCATAGCAGCACTGGAGAAACGATTACATTACAACGGAACGACTTGATTGTGTGTGTTAGCTGGCTACACAGTTTCTCTTTGCTATCTTTGTATCTGAGATAATTGTGTAGCTTAGAGTTGGTTAGAGTAATTATTCGGTTAACTAGCCAGCTATTTTTCGTAACGTCACGTAGTCAACACTGCTAGCTAGCCAGCTAGCCACCGAATGCAGCTCTGGAGCTCTGGAGAAACGATTACATTACAACGGAACGACTTGATTAGTGTAGTGTTAGCTAGCTACATAGTTGTCTTTGCTATCTTTGTATCTAAGATAATGTTGTAGCTTAGAGTTGGTTTGAGTAATTATTCGGTTAACTAGCCAGCTATTTCGTCCACCGCCCTGCGCTGCCGTCTCCTACCTAGTCAACACTGCTGCTAACACTGCTAGTTAGCCAACTTCTACCGAATAGCAGCACTGTAGAAACTCACACTCAAACTTACATTACAACGGAACGACTTGATTAGCGTAGTGTTAGCTAGCTACATAGTTGTCTTTGCTGTCCTTGTATCCAAGATAATTGTGTAGTTTTTGAGAAATTGTCGAGGTTACCTAGCCAGCTACACGTTCAAACAAAGTCAACAACGCAGTCACTGCTAGCCAGCCTACTTCACCGCCAGCAGTACTATATCATTTTAGTCATAAGAATTTTTTTATTTTTGCAACGTAAACTTAACTTCCTGAACACAGTGTAGTCCACTTGTTCATTCTAATCTCCTTTAATATGCGTAGCCTCTTCTGTGCCTGTCAACTATGTGTCTGTCTATCCCTCTTCTCTCCTCTCTGCAAGACCATCAACGCTTCACACGCGTGGCCGCCGCCATTCTAACCTGGTGGTTCCAGCGCGCACGACCCACGTGGAGTTCCAGGTCTCCGGCAGCCTCTGGAACTGCCGATCTGCGCAACAAGGCAGAGTTCATCTCAGCCTATGCGTCCCTCAGTCCCTCGACTTCTTGGCACTGACGGAACATGGATTACCACTGACAACACTGTACCCTACTGCTCTCCGCTCGTCTGCCCACGTGTTTTCGCACACCCCGAGAGCTTCTGGTCGCGGGCGTGGACTGGGATCCTCATCTCTCCCAAGTGGACATTCTCTCTTTCTCCCTGACCCATCTGTCTATCGCCTCCTTTGAATTCCATGCTGTCACAGTTACCAGCCCTTTCAAGCTTAACATCTTATCATTTATCGCCCTCCAGGTTCCCTGGAGAGTTCATCAATGAGCTTGACGCCCTGATAAGCTCCTTTCCTGAGGATGGCTCACCTCTCACAGTCCTGGGTGACTTTAACCTACCCCACGTTACTTGACTATTTCCTTCTGCCTCCTTCTTCCACTCCTCTCCTCTTTTGACCTCACCCTCTCACCTTCCCCCTACTCACAGGCAGGCAATACGCTTGACCTCATCTTTACTAGATGCTGTTCTTCCCACTAATCTCCACTGAAACTCCCTCCAAGTCCGACCACTACCTTGTGTCCTTTCCCTCTCGCTCTCATCTAACACTTCCCACACTGCCCCTCTCGGATGGTATCCGCGCCGTCCCAACCTTCGCCTCTCTCCCCCGCTACTCTCTCCTCTCATCCTATCATCTTTTCCTCGCCTCCACTCTCTCAACCTCACCTTCCTGATTCTGCCTCCTCAACCCTCCCCTCTCCTTTCTGCATCCTTTGACTCTCTATGTCCCCTATCCTCCAGCCGCTCGGTCCTCCCCTCCTCTCCGTGCTCGACGACTCACGGCGAGCTCACAAACAGGCTCCGGCAGCCGAGCGAAATGGAGGAAACTCGCCTCCTGCGGACCTGGCATCCTTTCACTCCCTCTCTCTACTTTCTCCTGCTTCTGATCTTCTGCTGCTAAAGCCACTTCTACCACCCTAAATCAAGCAACCCTGCTCTAACCCCTAGGAAGCTCTTTGCACCTTCTCCTCCCTCCTGAATCCTCCTCCCCTCCTCCCCCCTCCTCTCTCTGGCATGACTTCGTCAACCATTTTGAAAAAAGGTCGACGACATCCGATCCTCGTTGCTAAGTCAAACGACACGCTGGTTCTGCTCACACCTGCCCTACCTGTGCTTTGACCTCTTTTCCCTCTCTTCTTCCAGATGAAATCTCGGTCTTGTGACGCGGGCCCAACAACCTGCCCGCTTGACCCTATCCCCTCCTTCTTCTCCAGACATTTCCGGAGACCTTCTCTTACCTCACCTCGCTCATCACTCATCTTGACCGCTGCTAGTCCCTTCCGCTTCAGAGAGGCGAGAGTTGCACCCCTTCGAGAAAAAACCTCACACTCGTCCCTCCGATGTCACAACTACAGACAGTATCCTTCTTTCTTTTCTCTCCAAAACTCTTGACGTGCCGTCCTTGCCAGCTCTCCTGCTATCTCTCTCAGAATGACCTTGCTTGATCCAAATCAGTCAGGTTCAAGATAGTCATCACTGGCCTGCTCTTCTCTGTGTCACGGAGGCGCTCCGCACTGCTAAAGCTACTCTCTCTCTCTCTGCTCTCATCCTTCTAGACCTATCGGTGCCTTTTGATACTGTGAACCATCAGATCCTCCTCTCCACCTCTCGAGCTGGGCATCTCCGCGCGGCCCACGCTTGGATTGCGTCCTACCTGACAGGTGCTCCTACCAGGTGGCGTGGCGAGAATCGTCTCCGCACCACGTGCTCTCACCACTGGTGTCCCCAGGGCTCTGTTCTAGGCCTCTCCTATTCGCTATACACCAAGTCACTTGGCTCTGTCATATCCTCAATGGCCCTCCTAAATCAATTGCTATGCAGAGCGACACACATTATCTTCTCCTTTCCCCCTTGATACCAGGTGCGAATCCGCATCTCTTGCATGTCTGGCAGACATATCAGTGTGGATGACGGATCACAACCTCAAGCTGAACCTTCGGCAAGACGGAGCTCTCTTCCTCCCGGGAAGGACTGCCCGTTCCATATCCTCGCCATCACGGTTGACAACTCCATTGTGTCCTCCTCCCAGAGCGCTAAGACACTTGGCGTGATCCTGGACAACACCCTGTCGTTCTCAACTCACATCAGGCGGTGACCCGTTCCTTCTAGGTTCATGCTCTACAAAATTCGCAGAGTACGACCCCTCACACAGGAGCGGCGAGGTCCTAATCCAGGCACTTGTCATCTCCCGTCTGGCCAATTACTCCGCGTGGCTGGGCTCCCTGCCTGGCCATAAACCCCTACAACTCATCAGAATGCGCAGCCGTCTGGTGTTCAACTTCCCAAGTTTCTTCACGTCACCGCCCCCTCCGCTCTCGCTCTCTCCACTGGCTTCCAGTTGAAGCTCTGCTCGCATCCGCTCAAGACATGGTGCTGGCCTACGGAGCTGTGAGGGGACGGCACTCCGTACCTTCAGGCTCTGATCAGGCCTACACCCAACAAGGGCACTGCGTTCATCCACCTCTGGCCTGCTCGCCTCCCTACCTTGAGGAAGTACAGTTCCGCTCAGCCCAGTCAAAACTGTTCGCTGCTTGGCACCCAATGGTGAACAAACTCCCCAGACGCCAGGTCACGGAGTCAATCACCACTTCCGGAGACACCTGAAACCCACCTCTTTAAGGAATACCTAGGATAAATATCCTCCTAACCCACCCCTCCCCTTTAAAGAGTTAGGATGTACTATTGTAAAGTGGTTGTTGCCACTGGATTTCATAAGGTGAATGCACCAATTTGTAAGTCGCTCTGGATAAGAGCTTCTGCTAATGATTAAATGTAAATGTAAATTGTTTACCTAGCTAGCTAGCTAGCTAGCTACACTCTCGTCTTAGTTTTCCAGAGTGCAGAATAACTGATGAATTTACGAACGTCAACACAAGGTGAATATGGCCAGTGTCAGTAAACGTTGGCAAAAAAGCGTAATTAAATTGTTGCAAACAGCACAGTTACAGTCACCACACTTTAGATAACATTCAAACAGCCTAACCAGCTCTGCTAGGGTGAGAAAAATGGTCAGAGTGGGGTATTCTCTCATTATGTGTCTGTAAGTACTAGCAAGCTAGCCAATGTTGCTTGGATGCTTGACTGCCATTGTGAGGTCAGAATGTCAGAAAGACATGGGTGGGGCTAAAGCTTAGAGGGTGTGAACGATGCTGAATTGGTGCAGACAAAGAAGGGCTCTCCAATAGTAGTACCAAAACATTCAAAGGCCATTTTCTAAAAGTGAGTTTACAAGTTTATCAACTTTCAAAGCAATTACTTTCCCATTGTTCCTCATCTGTAGTGTATGATGTACCAGTTTGTAGCTCTGAGTGTCTACTTTATCCAATGTAAAAAACACAATTTCAAATGTTGCTACATAAGACCGATTTGAGCCGGTCGGTCACATACAGTGGGGCAAAAAAGTATTTAGTCAGCCACCAATTGTGCAAGTTCTCCCACTTAAAAAGATGAGAGAGGCCTGTAATTTTCATCATAGGTACACTTCAACTATGACAGACAAAATAAAATCCAGAAATCACATTGTAGGATTTTTATGAATTTATTTGCAAATTATGGTGGAAATAAGTATTTGGTCACCTACAAACAAGCAAGATTTCTGTCTTTCACAGACCTGTAATTTCTTCTTTAAGAGGCTCCTCTGTCCTCCACTCGTTACCTGTATTAATGGCACCTGTTTGAACTTGTATAAAAGACACCTGTCCACAACCTCAAACAGTCACACTCCAAACTCAACTATGGCCAAGACCAAAGAGCTGTCAAAGGACACCAGAAACAAAATTGTAGACCTGCACCAGGCTGGGAAGACTGAATCTGCAATAGGTAAGCAGCTTGGTTTGAAGAAATCAACTGTGGGAGCAATTATTAGGAAATGGAAGACATACAAGACCACTGATAATCTCCCTCGATCTGGGCTCCACGCAAGATCTCACCCCGTGGGGTCAAAATGATCACAAGAACGGTGAGCAAAAATCCCAGAACCACACGGGGGGACCTAGTGAATGACCTGTAGAGAGCTGGACAAAGTAACAAAGCCTACCATCAGTAACACACTACGCCGCCAGGGACTCAAATCCTGCAGTGCCAGACGTGTCCCCCTGCTGTCCAGGCCCGTCTGAAGTTTGCTAGAGAGCATTGAATGATCCAGAAAAAGATTGGGAGAATGTCATATGGTCAGATGAAACCAAAATAGAACTTTTTGTAAAAACTCAACTCGTCGTGTTTGGGGGAAAAACAAGAAATGCTGAGTTGCATCCAAAGAACACCATACCTACTGTGAAGCATGGAGGTGGAAACATCATGCTTTGGGGCTGTTTTTCTGCAAAGGGACCAGGACGACTGATCCGTGTAAAGGACAGAATGAATGGGGCCATGTATCGTGGTTTTTGAGTGAAAACCTCCTTCCATCAGCAAGGGCATTGAAGATGAAACGTGGCTGGGTCTTTCAGCATGACAATGATCCAAACACCGCCCGGGCAACGAAGGAGTGGCTTCGTAAGAAGCATTTCAAGGTCTGGAGTTGCCTACGCAGTCTCCAGATCTCCCACCCATAGAAAATCTTTGGAGGGAGTTGAAAGTCCGTGTTGCCCGCAACAGCCCCAAAAACATCACTGCTCTAGAGGAGATCTGCATGGAGGAATGGGCCAAAATACCAGCAACAGTGTGAGAAAACCTTGTGAAGACTTACAGAAACGTTTGACCTCTGTCATTGCCAACAAAGGTATAGAACAAAGTAATTGAGATAAACTTTTGTTATTGACCAAATACTTATTTTCCACCATAATTTGCAAATAAATGTATTAAAAATCCTACTTCTTCTAAAGCCATGACATAATTTTCTGGAATTTTCCAAGCTGTTAAACCTTTCTGGACTACCCATCCCGGATCCGGGATCATTGTCATCAGAAGCGCTGACTAGCATAGCCTGGCCTAGCACCACAGGGATATAATATAATATAATTTCATGAAATCACAAGTCCAATACAGCAAATGAAAGATAAACATCTTGTGAATCCAGCCAACATGTCCGATTTTTAAAATGTTTTACAGCGAAAACACAACATATATTTATGTTAGCTCACCACAATATCCAAAAACACACCGGCATTTTTTCACAGAAAAGATAGCTTTCACAAAACCCACAAATAGAGATAAAATKTATCACTAACCTTTGAACAACTTCATCAGATGACAGTCATATGACATCATGTTATACAATACATTTATGTTTTGTTCGATTATGTGCATATTTATAGCCACAAATCGTGGTTTTACATTGGCGCCAWGTTCAGAAATGGCTCMAAAATAGCGAAAGTAATTACAGATAGCCAYGTGAAATACAGAAATACTCATCATAMAMTTTKATGAAAGATACATGTTTAACATATAATTAAAGATACACTGGTTCTTAATGCAACCGCTGTGTTAGATTTAAAAAATAACTTTAGTAAAAAGCACAGCATGCAATAATCTGAGACAGCGTTCAGCCATTCTCTGCCATGTTGGAGTCAACAGAAATACGAAATTACATCATAAATATTCCCTTACCTTTGATGATCTTTCATCAGAATGCAGTGCCAGGAATCCTAGTTCCACAATAAATCGTTTTTTTGTTTTATAATGTCCATTACTTCTGTCAAATTAGCAACTTTTGCTAGCATGTGTAGTTCACGTGTCCATAGAACTTTACGCTAATGAACGAAAACTTCAAAAAGTGATATTACAAATCGAATAAACTGGTCAAACTCAGTTGAGAATCAATCTTCAGGATGTTTTTCTCATATATATCCAATAACGTCCCAGACGGAGCATTTCTTCATGTCTATCTAACGCATTGCAGACAAGGACATCACATGCGTAGTGTGCGTGGCCAAGAACTGGCAATATGCCTGACCTGTCACTCCAAAGGCTCTCATTCGGTCCCACATCAGCCTAGACGCTTCATTCCACGTTCTACTGCCTGTTGACATCTAGTGGAAGGCGTAKGAAGTGCATACAGATCCATAAATATAAGGCAATTGAATAGGCGATGCCTTTCACAGCGACCCATTTCAGAACTTTCACTTCCTGTTTGGAAGTTTGCCTGCCATATGAGTTCTGTTTTACTCACAGATATAATTCAAACAGTTTTAGAAACTTCAGAGTGTTTTCTATCCAATAGTAATAATATGCATATCATATGATCTAGGACAGAGTTCGAGGCCGTTTAATTTGGGCACCAATTCATCCAAAAGTGAAAATGTCGCCCCCTAGTCTTAAGAAGTTTTAAAGGCACAGTCAACTTAGTGTATGTCAACTTCTGACCCACTGGAATTGTGATACAGTGAATTATAAGTGAAATAATCTGTCTGTAAACACTTGTTGGAATAATTACTTGTGTCATGCACCAAGTAGATGTCCTAACCGACTTGCCAAAACTATAGTTTGTTAAACAAGAAATTTGTGGAGTGGTTGAAAAACGAGTTTTAATGACTCCAACCTAAGTGTTTGTAAACTTCCGACTGCAACTGTATGTGGACACCCCTTCAAATGAGTGGATTCGGCTATTTCAGCCACACCCGCTGCTGACAGGTCTATAAAAATAAGCACACATCCATGCAATCTCCATAGACAAACATTGGCAGTAGAATGGCCTTACTGAAGAGCTTTGACTTTCAACATGGCACCGTCATAGGACGCCACCTTTCCAAGTCAGTTCATCAAAATTCAGCACTGCTAGAGTTGCCCCGGTCACCTGTAAGTGCTGTTATTATAAAGTGGAAACGACTAGGAGCAACAACCGCTCAGCCGAGAAGTGGTAGGCCACACAAGCTCACAGAGCTGGACTGCCAAGTGCTGAAGCGCGTAAAAATCATCTGTCTTCGGTTGAAACACTCAATACCGAGTTCCAAACTGCCTCAGGATGCAACTTCAGCACAATAACCATTGTCGGGAGCTTAATGAGAYGGGTCTCCATGGCCGAGTATCAGCACACAAGCCTAAGATCACCATGCGCAATGCCAAGCGTCGGCTGGAGTGGTGTAAAGCTCGCCACCATTGGACTGGAGCAGTGGAAATGCGTTCTCTGGAGTGATGAATCACGCTTCACATCTGGCAGTGCGACGGATGTGGGTAGGCCCCATAGTTCCAGTGAAGGGAAATCTTAACGCTACAGCATACAATGACATTCTAGATGATTCTATGCTTCCAACTTTGTGGCAASAGTTTGGGGAAGGTCCTTTCATGTTTCAGCATGACAATGCCCCCGTGCACAAAGCGAGGTCCATACAGAAATGTTTTGTCGAGATCGGTGTGGAAGAACTTGACTGGCCTGCACAGAGCCCTGACCTCAACCCTATCGAACACCTTTGAGATGAATTGGAACGCCGACTGCAAGCCTTATCACCCAACATCACTGCCCGAGCTCACTAATGCTCATGGCTAAGTGGAAGCAAATCCCCGCAGCAATGTACTAACATCTAGTGGAGGGGGCACCAACTCCATATTAATGCCCATGATTTTGCAATGAGATATTCGATGAGCAGGTGTCCACATACTTTTGGTCATGTAGTGTATTGCACTGGAAGTGCTTTTTTAGAGCGAATGGACTGGACGTTTATATATTATTTTAGGGCAGCTCTCAATGTATTTATTTATCTATTGTATATCAGCCGGCATAGGGTTCTGTGTGAAAATGTGTGATGAAGACAGCTTGTCTGTCGAAACGTTGGTTATTAAATTATTGCATCTGAACTTCTAGAGGGTGTGGCTCTCCTTTTCTTTTTCAAGTGTTCTACTCCGGTAGCTAGCACCTCGCCTAAACAGGTGTGTGTTTCTTTCGCCGCCGGAAAATGTGTGGTGACATTTCTTTCCAGTATGGGTTATCGAACACCCAGGTATTTGATAGAGGTTTCCAACACAGGGTGTTATCTGGTTTTACTGTTTTGCGAAACTTGAAACTTGAATAATAATTTAAAATACAGATCATTCCATTTTAAGGTTTTATCATAATCAGCTTTATCAATCATTCTGAGGGTTGAGTTTTTATTAATTCACTATGTATTCTAATAGTGTTTACCTTTATGTAAAGGGAATATGTTTTAGACTTAATATATTGTGCTTTACTGTTATCTTTACTGTTATCTTTTAAATGATTCCTTTAAAATAGTTAAAATATAATATTCCATTGTGTCAACTATTATGTAGGTATATTACACTGACGCTTTCCTAGTAAATAATCATGGTCATGGTCAAGTGGTACATTTTTAGGTTGAACCCCTCATACTCACGGTAGCACAGACTATTTATCTTGCTACTTATGAACATATAGACTAGGGATTCATATTTTCCCGAAAATCGACTAAATTTCAATACCGGGAATAATTCATATTTATCAAGAGAAGCCCGGAAATGCAGCAAAAATCAGAAGTGCAAATTTAAAGTGTTCAAAACCAATATATGGTTACTATGCCAGGATTCTCCTGAAATAAGATGTGCCTGTGCCACCTGTTCGGGGACTGAGAGTTTTAGTCGTATGTGGCCTTTTCATCTGTGGCTAATACGTCTTTCTAAAGACATGCAATGCCACTAGTCCTGATTTCATTGTTTTATCTGAAACTTGGTTATCAAGGAATTCTAATGATGCAGATATTGCACTGGATGGGTACAATGTTTTTAGAGCTGACAGGATGAGTAGAGTGGGAGGAATGGCTATCTATGCTAAAAATTACCTCTCCATTATACTAATTAAATCTGTCTCCATTCCAAATTAATTTGAAGTGTTAGCTCTAAGTTTTACATTAGGTAACAACTGTAACGTTACAATTGTTGGGGTGGCAGGTAGCCTAGTGTTTAGAGTGTTGGGCCAGTAACTGAAAGGTTGCTAGATTGAATCCCCGAGCTGACAGGGTAAAAATCTGTCGTTCTGCCCCTGAACAAAGTAATTAATTCACTGTTCCCCGATAGGCCGTCATTGTAAATAAAAATGTGTTCTTAGCTGACTTGCCTAGTTTTWAAAAAATTATAAAAAAATCGCCCACTTTCTGCTAGTAAGAATATGCTTACCCATTTAACAGAATTATTAGCCACTTTTATATCAACTGAAGTCATTTTGCTAGGATATTTTAACTTCTTACAGGATCTTTCCCATAGTAATCTTGAATCTATTTGTAATATACATGGAGCCGAGTTGGCGTTAGAAAAATTTACTCGTGTTTTTATTTCCATTGCCGATGAACACGCTTCATACACTACGGTTAGAGTAAAGAATAGATCAAACCCATGGTTTAATTCGGACGTTTCTGATGCTATTCGTAAAAGAGATGTAGCATGGGCTAAGGCTAGAGAAACTTATTCTAGCTCTGACTGGCTGACTTTTAAGCAGCTGAGAAACCTGTGCATCAGATTTGTTAGAAGAACGAAATCGTATTACTACGTGACTAGTTTAAATGACTGTTATGGGAATCCAGCCAAATTCTGGAAAGTAGTTAAAACATTAAAGAACAATATGCACTCCACACTCCCAAATCAGATAGGGTTGGATACTGGACTCATTACTTATAAGAACAGCATTGCTGATGCCTCCAACAATCACTTCATTGCAGCAGGCAATCTTTTTTAGAAAATGTCGACCACAAATGAAGGAAGAAAAGATACATATGAAGGGATTATGCATGAGTATGCTGATGCTGATGGTCAGGGTTTCTCACGAAGCCTCTTTACAGAGGGAAAAGTTATTAATGCGTTGCTATCCATAGACACTAAGAAAGCAACATGGGCTGACAAACTTGACCCAGGGTGGCTGGCTAGAGCTGCACCACTTATCTCTGGTGCTCTTACTCATATGTTTAACCTCACGTTGACCTCTGGGGTCATACCTAAGATTTGGAAAACTGCCTATATGCTGCCTCTGCACAAAGGTGGGGATACTGGTGACCTTTATAATTATCGACCAATCTCTAATCTGTCTTGTAAAAATGTTAGAGTCAYTGGTAAATGTACAGCTGCGCTGTTTTTTGGATGACAACTGCATACTGAACACATTTCAGTCCGGTTTTAGACCGGGGAACAGTACTATTACAGCCACCACACTGGTTKTAAATTATATTGTAAGAGCTTTGGATAAGAAGTTGAACTGTGTTGCTTTGTTTGTTGACCTATCGAAGGCCCGCCACAGGAGTCACCGGTGCGCGATGAGACAAGGATATCCCTACCGGCCAAACCCGGACGACGCTAGGTCAATTGTGCGTCACCCCACGGACCTCCCGGTCGTGGATGGCTGCGACGGAGCCTGGACGCGAACCCAGAGTCTCTGGTGGCACACCTAGCACTGCGATGCAGTGCCTTAGACCACTGCGCCACCCGGGAGGCCCAGTTATGAGTTTTAAAAATGAGATTAAGGTCGCCAGGTGCACGGTGTTTCCTCCGACACATTGGTGCGGCTGGCTTCCGGGTTGGATGCGCGCTGTGTTAAGAAGCAGTGCGGCTTGGTTGGGTTGTGTTTCGAGGACGCATGGCTTTCGAACTCCGTCTCTCCCGAGCCCGTACGGGAGTTGTAGCGATGAGACAAGATAGTAACTACTAACAATTGGATACCACGAAATTGGGGAGAAAAAGAAAATGGAAGAAGTTCAAGATGACGGTCAATCACCCTCGGTCTGGGGCTCCATGCAAGATCTCACCTCGTGGGGCATCAATGATCATGAGGAAGGTGAGGGATCAGCCCAGAACTACACGGCAGGACCTGGTCAATTACCTGAAGAGAGCTGGGACCACAGTCTCAAAGAAAACCATTAGTAACACACTACGCCGTGTGGTCCCCCTGCTCAAGCCAGCGCATGTCCAGGCCCGTCTGAAGTTTGCCAATGACCATCTGGATGATCCAGAGGAGGAATGGGAGAAGGTCATGTGGTCTGATGAGACAAAAATATAGCTTTTTGGTCTAAACTCCACTCGCCGTGTTTGGAGGAAGAAGAAGGATGAGTACAACCCCAAGAACACCATCCCAACCGTGAAGCATCGAGGTGGAAACATCATTCTTTGGGGATGCTTTTCTGCAAAGGGGACAGGAYGACTGCACCGTATTGAGGGGAGGATGGATGGGGCCATGTATCGCGAGATCTTGGCCAACAWYCTTCCCTCAATAAGAGCATTGAAGACGTGTCGTGGCGGGGTCTTCCAGCATGACAACGACCCGAAACACACAGCCAGGGCAACTAAGGAGTGGCTCCGTAAGAAGCATCTCAAGGTCCTGGAGTGGCCTAGCCAGTCTCCAGACCTGAACCCAATAGAAAATCTTTGGCGGGAGCTGAAAGTCCGTATTGCCCAGCAAAACCCCCGAAACCTGAAGGATCTGGAGAAGGTCTGTATGGAGGAGTGGGCCAAAATCCCTGTTGCAGTGTGTGCAAACCTGGTCAAGAACTACAGGAAACGTATGATCTCTGTAATTGCAAACAAAGGTTTCTGTACCAAATATTAAGTTCTGCTTTTCTGATGTATCAAATACTTATGTCATGCAATAAAATGCAAATTAATTACTTAAAAATCATACAATGTGATTGTCTGTATTTTTGTTTTAGATTCCGTCTCTCACAGTTGAAGTGTATCTATGATTAAAATTACAGACCTCTACATGCTTTGTAAGTAGGAAAACCTGCAAAATCGGCAGTGTCTCAAATACTTATTCTCCCCACTGTATGCATGGATCAGCATCATTACTGAAGAAAGTGGATGCAGTGTATCATGCAGCGTTGTGCTTTGTTACTGGTGCAAACTTTTGCACACATCATTGCCTTTTGAACACTTTGGTTGGCTTGGACTCCTTGACTTTTAGAAGGGCCAGACTGGTTGACATTTGTCTATAAATCTGTGTTACAGAAACGTACTAATTATCTTAACTCAAAAATCCAGTGGTCAAACAGTATCTATCACTCAATTACAGGACATGCTAGTGCTAGAGATACCCCGGATTCACTCTGAGTTAGGCAAAACGGCATTTGAATATCATGCTCCACACTCATGGAATGAACTGCAGAGAGAGCTCCAGTTAGATGTTTTGGTACCTGTAAGACAGTTTAAATGCACATTACATTAACTTTTTATTATAAACTGTAATTGCTTTTTGTAATGTGTGTTTTTCTTATAGAAGTTTATTTATTTAATCTCCATCTTGTACTTTTTATATGTTTTAATTTTGTTTGTTTTTAAATTCTTATTAATTGCTGTGTTGTTTTTATTGTTGTATCACAGAGCACAACTGTAAAATAGACTAAGCTTGTTTCCCCTGTTTAAAGTAAAGGTTAATAAAATTGTTAGGTGAGAATTATCTGTTAATTGAATGATTAGAATATTCTGCAGATACTGACAGCAGAGTAGTCCAGAGACAAGGACCAGTGCGGATATACACAACAAGATCTCAAGGAAGTGATTGAGGTGGAAACTGGTTATGGGGATTCTAACCTATGGTTAGAATGGATTCAGTATACAGCCAGATCAGTAGCGAAAGAAGAAGGTTATGCCTGCGCCACAGCAAAACCTCAGTTTTGAATGGCCTGTATGGGGAATGGCCTGTATGGTAAAGCTGTTCATGAAGGCAGGAAAACCAGTCAATGACAGTTGTATTGATCTGCATTATCTGTATCCCCATGCACCCATCACATCCAGACTTCCCCCTTTCAGAGTTACAGGAGGACATTATTATTGTATGGCCTGATACATCACAAACGGATGGGACGTAGGGGAAGTAAGAACATACAATAGGACAGAGAATGTTACAGCTGACAAGACAATGAGGGACCTGACTGGGTGGTTGAGTTCCGAGGATTTTAGTAAGATAAAAAGGCCCGGAGCGGATGTCTGGTGGTTATGTGGAGGGATGAGGCTGTGGCCTGACCTGCCTACCAATTGGACCGGTAGTTGTGCGCTAGTGCAGTTAGGCATGCCCTTCACCCTTCTCAAACACGAGGACCTAGAACCAGGTAGAAGAGAGAGAAGGAGTGCTCCGTCCAGAGAGAGGAGTGCTAAGGGTAGGATTTGATTTGATTTGTCATGCATGTGTTACTTGCCTTGAAGCGAGCATAGAAGAAATTTAGCTCGTCTGGTAGGCTCGTGTCACTAGTCAGCTCGCGGCTTTGATTCCCTTTGTAGTCTGTGATCTTACTCCTGTATTGACGCTTTGCCTCTTTGATGGTTCATCGGAGGGCATAGCGGGATTTCTTATAAGCTTCCCGGTTAGAGTCCCGCTCCTTGAAAGCAGCAGCTCTACTCTTTCGCTCAGTGTACATGGTGCCTGTATTCCATGGCTTCTGTTTGGGGTATGTACATACAGTCACTTTGGAGACGTCGTCATTGATGCATTTATTGATGAACCCAGTGACTGATGTGGTGTACTCCTCAATGTCATCGGAAGAATCCCGGAACATGTTCCAGTCTGTGATAGCAAAGCAGTCCTGTAGTTTAGCATCTGCTTCATCTGACCAGTTTTTTATTGACCGGGTCACTGGTGCTTGATGCTTTAGTTTTTGCATGTAAGCAGGAATCAGGAGGATAGGATTATGGTCAGATTTGCCAAACGGAGGGCAAGGGAGAGCTTTGTACGCATCTCTGTGTGTGGAGTAAAGGTGGTCTAGAGTTTTTTCACCTCTGGTTGCACATTTAACATGATGGTTTAATGTGCAACTAGGATTTAAGTTTCCTTGCATTAAAGTCCACGGCCACTAGGAGCGCCGCCTCTGGATGAGCCTTTTCCTGTTTGCTCATGGCCGTATACAGTTCATTGAGTGCGGTCCTTGTGCCAGTATCGGTTGGTGGTGGTAAATAGACAGCTACAAAGAATATAGATGAAAACTTTCTTTGTAAAAGTGTGGTCTATAGTTTATCGTGAGATCCTCTACCTTAGGTAATCAAAACCTCGAGACTTCCTTAGATTTCGTTCACCAGGTGTTGTTTACAAATATACACAGATATAACCTCTTCTCTTACCATAGCCAGCTGTTCTATCCTGCCAAAAAGCATAAAACCCACCAGCTGTTTGTTATTCATGTCTTCGTTCAGCCACGACTCGGTGAAACATAAGATATTACAATTTTTTATGTCCTGTTGGTAGGATATAGGTGCTCTTAGTTCGTCTAACTTATTATCCAATGATTGTACGTTGGCTAATAGGATGGGGAAGGCAGATTACCAACTCGCCGACAGATCCTGACATGCCACCCAGACCTACGTCCCCGATATCTCTGTGTCTTTCTCCTGCGAATGACGGGAATCAGGGCCTTGACGGGCGTCTGAAGTAAGTCCGACTCGTTACAGAAAAAATCTTCTTCCAGGGTGAGTCATCGCTCTCCTGCTATCTAGAAGCTATTTTCGGTCATAAGAGACATGGCAGAAACATTATGTACAAAATAAGTTACAAATAACGCAAAAAACACAYAATAGCACAATTGGTTAGGAGGACCATAAAACGGCAGCCACCTCCTCCGGCACCATTATCTTTTTTTCCCATCACTCTCCTTCTTGGTCAAATAGTCCTTACACAGCCTGGAGGTGTGTTGGGTCCATTGTCCTGTTTAAAAACAAATGATAGTGGGACTAAGCTCAAACCAGATGGGAGGCGTATCGCTGCAGAATGCTATGGTGGCTATGCAAGTTAAATGTGCCTTGAATTCTAAATAAATCACTGACAGTGTCACCAGCAAAGCACASMCACACCATCACACCACCTCCTCCATGCTTCAGGGTGGGAACCACAAATGCGGAGATCATCCGTTCACCTACTCTGTGTCTCACAAAGACACAGCGGTTTGAACCAAAAATCTAAAATTCAGACTCATCAAACCAAAGGACAGGTTTCCACCGGTCTAATTTCCATTGCTCGTATTCCTTGGCCCAAGCAAGACTATTTTTCTTATTGCTGTCATTTAGTAGTGGTTTCTTTTTAGCAATTTGATCATGAAGGCCTGATTCATGCAGTCTCCTCTGAACAGTTGATGTTGAGATGTGTCTTTTTCTTGAACTCTGTGAATCATTTATTTGGGCTGCAATCCTCTGCAGCAGAGGTCACTCTGGGTCTTCCTTTCCTGTGGCGGTCCTCATGAGAGCAAGTTTCATCATAGAGCTTGATGGTTTTTCCGACTACACTTGAAGAAACTTTTGAAGAAACAAAGTTCTTGAAATGTTCCGGATTGACTGACTTTCATGTTTTAAAGTAATGATGGACTGTCGTTTCTCTTTGATTATTTGAGCTGTTCTTGCCATAATATGTACTTGGTCTTTTACTGCAGTAGTTTATGTGTCGGGGGCTAGGGTCAGTCTGTTATATCTAGAGTACTTCTCCTGTCTTATCCGGTGTCCTGTGTGAATTAAAGTATGCTCTCGCTAATTCTCTCTTTCTCTCTTTCTTTCTCTCTCTCGGAGGACCTGAGCCCTAGGACCATGCCTCAGGACTACCTGGCATGATGACTCCTTGCTGTCCCCAGTCCACCTGGCTGTGCTGTTGCTCCAGTTTCAACTGCGGCTATGGAACCCTGACCTGTTCACCGGACGTGCTACCTGTCCCAGACCTGCTGTTTTCAACTCTCTAGAGACAGCAGGAGCGGTAGAGATGCTATGAAAAGCCAACTGACAYTTACTCCTGAGGTGCTGACYTGYTGCACCCTCGACAACTACTGTGATTATTATTATTTGAMCATGCTGGTCATTTATGAACATTTGAACATCTTGGCCATGTTCTGTTATAATCTCCACCCGGCACAGCCAGAAGAGGACTGGCCACCCCTCATAGCCTGGTTCCTCTCTAGGTTTCTTCCTAGGTTTTGGCCTTTCTATGGAGTTTTTCCTAGCCAACGTGCTTCCACACCTGCATTGCTTGCTGTTTGGGGTTTTAAGTAGGGTTTCTGTACTTTGAGATATCAGCTGATGTAAGAAGGGCTATATAAATACATTTGATTTGATTTTTACCAAGTAGGGCTATATTTTGTATACCCCCCTTCCTTGTAACAACACAACTGATTGGCTCAAACACATTAAGAAGGAAAGAAATTCCACAAATTATCTTTTAACAAGGTATACCTGTTAATTGAAATGCATTCCAGGTGACTACCTCATGAAGCTGGTTGAGAGAATGCCAAGAGTGTGCAAAGCTGTCATGAAGGCAAAGGGTGGCTACTTTGAAGAATCTCAAATATAACATATTTTGATTTGTATAACAATACTTTAGGATTCCATAGGTGTTATTTTATAGTTTTGATGTCTTCACTATTATTCTACAATGTAGAAAATAGTAAAAATAAAGAAAAATCCTGGAATGAGTAGGTGTGTCCAAACTTTTGCCTGGTACTGTAGATGTCAAAACTATTGACACCCCAGTGATCAATACTTTGTGCACTAGCCCCTTGCAATGGTAACGGCACTTAGCTTTTTTCTATAATGTTTTATGAGTTTGGAGAGCACATTGGGGCGGGATTTCTTCAAACAGAATCTTTCCAGATCCTTGATATCCTTCAGACTGCCCTCTACAAATCAAACCACAGGTTTTCAATGGGGTTCAAGTCCGCAGACTGTGATGGCCATTGCAAAATGTTGATTTGTGGATTTTTATGTGTGCTTGGTGTCATTGTATTGCTGGAAGATCCATTTGTGGCCGAGTTTCAGCCTCCTGGCAGAGGCAACCAGGTTTGCTTAAAATGTCCTTGTACTTAGTAGAGTTAATGATGCCTTTGACCTTAAAAAGGGCCCCAGGACCAGTGGAAGCAAAACAGACCCATAACATCAAAGATCCACCACCATATTTTACAGACGGTATGAGGTTATTTTCTGCATATGCATCCTTCTTTCGAGGCCAACCCACCACTGGTGTGYGTGTCCAAAGAGATCTATTTTCATCTCATCTGACCATAGCACCCGGTTCCTATCCAAGTGTGAATGCCGTTGAGCAAACTACAGACATTTAACATGTGTTGGTTGCTCTCAATAAAGGCTTTTTAATGGCAACCCTTCCAAATAGCCTATTGGCATGGAGGTGTTGTTTAATTGTAGATTTGGAGACTTGATCATCTCAAGTTGCAACTGTTACAGGCTTTGTTTTTCCATTTATATTTCGAGGTTGTAGGTTAGCACGTGGTGCGAACCAATTGGTGTCACCTCGTTAATCAGTATGTGTTACACCTCAGCTGTCTTGTCCATCTTGTGATATTTAAGAGTGGCTAGCCCAGTGCTCCAGTTATCATGAGAGATGTGGAGCCAACTAACACCTTTTAGTTGGCTATTCAATTTCTAGAAAAAACAATCCTTTATCTGATCTTCCCAGGTTTCATTTTGCCCCACTATTGGTTTGCTTCCTGTCTTTAAGTTTGGTGTAGGTTTTAATTTTGTTTGCCGCTTCTTGGGCAAATTTAGTGAGCACTCAAGGTGGGTGTCTTTTAGGTTCCAGTTGTTATTGCTAGTCTACTTTCAGTGGAAACACCCATGAGTGTCTTTCAGAACCCCTCTTAAAACCCCACCTGTTTCGTTTTGGTTATGGTCAGTGACTCTTTGTTAGTTCCCCCTTCTGTTTGAGTGATGCTATTTGGTTCTCTTGCTGTGGAACGTAACAAAATGGGGGCTCGTCCAGAATATTGTTTCCTATGATAGTCACCCTAATCTCCTACTTTGATGTTCTGCTGTGCCCAGATATGAGTGTTCAAAAGACACTTTTGTGGTAGTTTCTGTCACTGACATCCACCCTGAGGGGTTATAAGATTGGTGGAATAATTGTAAAAGATGCATAAACACATAAGCTATAAAAAAAATGGACTAAGTTGGAAGCATGTGGAAAACCCAACCTGGGAGATGCTAGATAAGATGTACGAAGGCAAATCCATTCATCATTGCAAAGCATTATGACATGATGGAGTCCATCCAAATCATCTTGGCTACTGGACTCTGTCTACGCATTTTAAGGCTGTGTTGAAACAATGAATTATCAATGCCCCAAGACCAGCTCTGTTAATCCCTACCATTGTGACAATGAGTTGTCATAATGCTGCATCAAATGTACATTATTCTAGGGGTGTTGGCAGACACAATGTAAGTAACTTAATTTATGTCCTCCTAATTACCCTGAATACCTCTGTTGATCCTATAGATATTATATGCAGTAATCATGAGCCTATGAACCAGAGTTACACTGTTAGCACTGAGGCAGTGTGCCCTAGTAGGAAGACCACTTTATGCAGCTCACCCTGCACTNGTGTCCAAAGAGATCTATTTTCATCTCATCTGACCATAGCACCCGGTTCCTATCCAAGTGTGAATGCCGTTGAGCAAACTACAGACATTTAACATGTGTTGGTTGCTCTCAATAAAGGCTTTTTAATGGCAACCCTTCCAAATAGCCTATTGGCATGGAGGTGTTGTTTAATTGTAGATTTGGAGACTTGATCATCTCAAGTTGCAACTGTTACAGGCTTTGTTTTTCCATTTATATTTCGAGGTTGTAGGTTAGCACGTGGTGCGAACCAATTGGTGTCACCTCGTTAATCAGTATGTGTTACACCTCAGCTGTCTTGTCCATCTTGTGATATTTAAGAGTGGCTAGCCCAGTGCTCCAGTTATCATGAGAGATGTGGAGCCAACTAACACCTTTTAGTTGGCTATTCAATTTCTAGAAAAAACAATCCTTTATCTGATCTTCCCAGGTTTCATTTTGCCCCACTATTGGTTTGCTTCCTGTCTTTAAGTTTGGTGTAGGTTTTAATTTTGTTTGCCGCTTCTTGGGCAAATTTAGTGAGCACTCAAGGTGGGTGTCTTTTAGGTTCCAGTTGTTATTGCTAGTCTACTTTCAGTGGAAACACCCATGAGTGTCTTTCAGAACCCCTCTTAAAACCCCACCTGTTTCGTTTTGGTTATGGTCAGTGACTCTTTGTTAGTTCCCCCTTCTGTTTGAGTGATGCTATTTGGTTCTCTTGCTGTGGAACGTAACAAAATGGGGGCTCGTCCAGAATATTGTTTCCTATGATAGTCACCCTAATCTCCTACTTTGATGTTCTGCTGTGCCCAGATATGAGTGTTCAAAAGACACTTTTGTGGTAGTTTCTGTCACTGACATCCACCCTGAGGGGTTATAAGATTGGTGGAATAATTGTAAAAGATGCATAAACACATAAGCTATAAAAAAAATGGACTAAGTTGGAAGCATGTGGAAAACCCAACCTGGGAGATGCTAGATAAGATGTACGAAGGCAAATCCATTCATCATTGCAAAGCATTATGACATGATGGAGTCCATCCAAATCATCTTGGCTACTGGACTCTGTCTACGCATTTTAAGGCTGTGTTGAAACAATGAATTATCAATGCCCCAAGACCAGCTCTGTTAATCCCTACCATTGTGACAATGAGTTGTCATAATGCTGCATCAAATGTACATTATTCTAGGGGTGTTGGCAGACACAATGTAAGTAACTTAATTTATGTCCTCCTAATTACCCTGAATACCTCTGTTGATCCTATAGATATTATATGCAGTAATCATGAGCCTATGAACCAGAGTTACACTGTTAGCACTGAGGCAGTGTGCCCTAGTAGGAAGACCACTTTATGCAGCTCACCCTGCACTATCAGCTCCAATATAAATAACATGAGCAAGTATACTTAATAAGCTTCCCAGTAAAGCTTTAAAAACAATCAAGCAAACCAGAAAWGTGCTAAAAAATAGCCCATATGAACATATGCAGCCTGAGAAACAAGGTCCATGAAGTCAATAAAACTTGTTTGTAACAGATGACATTCATATTCTGAGTCTCTGAAACTCACTTTGATAATATCTTTGATGATAGTGGTAGCAATACATGGTTATAACATCTACCGAAATGACAGAAATGCTAACGGGGCGGTGTTGCGGTCTACGTTCAGATCCACATTCCTGTAAAGCTTAGAGACAATTTAATGTTAGACTTGTTAGACTACATGTTAGCTATTGCTGCACTGTCGGAACTAGAACACAAGCATTTCACTGCACTCGCAATAACATCTGCTAACCATGTGTATGTGAGCAATAACATTTGTTTTGATGTTCAATACTGTTGAAGTAATATGGCTACAGGTTCATCTGCCTCAACTAAAGCTCATTCTTGTGGGTAGCTGCTATAGACCAAGTGCTAACAATCAGTTTTTTWWAAAGTTTTTTTATTTCACCTTTATTTAACCAGCTAAGTTAGTTGAGAACAAGTTCTCATTTACAACTGCGACCTGGCCAAGATAAAGCAAAGCAGTGCGACAGAAACAACAACAGAGTTACATGGAATAAACAAGTATCTGGATAATATGTATAAAATGCATGCGATATCAACAGTAAAGTATATTGCCTTGGAAAAGTATTCATCCCCTTGGTGTTTTTCCTATTTTGTTGCATAACACCCTGTAATTTAAGTATATTTTTATTGGATTTCATGTAATGGACATACACAAAATAGTCCAAATTGGTGAAGTGAAATGAAAAAAATTACTTGTTTCAAAAAAGTMTAGAAATTAAAAAACGTTATAGAGTTGCGTGCATATGTACTCACCCCCTTTGCTATGAAGCCCCTAAATAAGATCTGGTGCAACCAATTACCTTCAGAAGTCACATAATTAGTTAAATAAAGTCCACATGTGTGCAATCTAAGTGTCACATGATCTGTCACATGATCTCAGTATATATACACCTGTTCTGAAAGGCCCAAGAGTCTGCAACACCACCAAGCAAGCAGCACCACCAAGCATGTGGCACCATGAAGACCAAGGAGCTCTCCAAACAAGTACAGATCAGGGTTGGGTTATAAAAAATATCTGAAACTTTGAACATACCACAGAGCACCATTAAATCCATTATTAAAACAAGGAAAGAATATGGCACCACAACAAACCTGCCAAGAGAGGGCAGGGACCAGGCAAGGAGGGCATTAATCAGAGAGGCAACAAAGAGAGCAAAGATAACCCTGAAGGAGCTGGAGCAGTTATGCCTTGAAGAATGGGCAAAAATCCCAGTGGCTAGATTTGCCAAGCTTCTAGAGACATACCCCAAAAGACTTGCAGCTCCAATTGCAGCAAAAGGTGTCTCTACTGTTAGGATKTATGTTTATGCACTATAGCCTGTTAGCATATTGTTTGAAGATGAATATTGTTTTGTTACACACACACACAAACAATACAGATGGGTAGGTGTGTAAGGACTGACCAACACAGGCCATAAAAGCTGTGGTCAGTCTGGAGAGGGGAGGGGTGCATCACTCTAGGCCAACCAGGGTGGTTGGGAGACTGTTCAGTACCATATTAGGAATTGTGTGAGTGAAGAATCAAGGGGAGACACAAGACRGAGCTAATCTACCCAGCAACCAGATGTGGACAAAGGAACGCGCCAAGGGGCTTGGACAAGTCCGAGGGCCAGCAAAGGCGGGGCAAAGTCTAAACCGCGCCCAGCCTCTACTGTGATAGGCCAACAGACGCGTTGGAACTACGTCATCACGGTATAAGAACAGCTGTTTACGTACTTCCTGCCAGTTCCCTGTTTACCCTGCGCGGTGATACAGCGAACCCATATATACGAAAATTGCATTTGCCATTCATTGTTTGCGGTAATTAAACATAATTAAAGAAAGTTAGCAGACCTTGCTTTTTATTTATCCTGACACCGGATGTGTTACACGCAGCGTTCACACTACAAAGTATTGACTGTGTATTGAATAGTTATGCACACTCAAGTTCTGTTTTTTTGTTTGTTTGTTTCACAATAAAAAATATTTTGCATCTTCAAAGTGTTGGGCATGTTGTGTAAATCAAATGATACAAACCCCCAAAAAAGGGTGGTGAATACTTTCGCAAGCCACTGTAATTGCACAGGTCATTCCCCAGGGACATATAGTCATGGCAAGCAGTCTAAACATAGTCATTCCTTCACCCACAATCGTCCTTCTCCCCCCCCCCCCCCCMGAAACAGTTATTGTCTAGATCAGGTATTCCCAAACTGGGGTACGCAATGCCGTCGGGGGTACGCCAAATAGAAATGTTATCCACATTTAAAAAAAAAAAAAAAAGTTTTTTCTTCACTTTTTTTCTTCACATTTTCAAACAGTCCATTTATATTTCCATCGGGGCTATACATCTGGGTGAGTTTTTTCTCTCGCCTGAGTAGCCTCGTTTCACTGCCAAAATAAAATTTAACCGTCTAGGTGTTCAGCGAAATAACAACACAATGTCAAGTGCAAGTAGCCTAGTCAAATAATTGACATCCAATCACATTAACAGTTATTCTCTCACAGGAATTCCACACGTTTTTATGAATTGAGAGACGAGCTAAAGGTTTTCTTTACTGACCATAATTTTCACTTGTCTGACCGCTTGGATGATGACGAGTTTCTCACACGACTGGCCTATCTGGGTGATGTTTTTTCTCGCCTGAATGATCTGAATCTAGGATTACAGGGACTCTCCACAACTATATTCAATGTGYGGGACAAAATTGAGGCTATGGTGAAGAAGTTGGAGCTCTTCTCTGTCTGCATTAACAGGACAACACACAGGTCTTTCCATCATTGTATAATTTTTTGTGTACAAATGAACTCAYGCTTACGGACAATGTCAAATGTGATATAGCGAAGCAACTGAGTGAGTTGGGTGCGCAATTACGCAGGTACTTTCCCGAAACAGATGACACAAACAACTGAATTCATTATCCCTTTCATGCCCTGCTTCCAGTCCACTTACCGAAATCTGAACAAGAGAGACTCATCGAAATTGCAACAAGCGGTTCCCTGAAAATGGAATTTAATCAGAAGCCACTGCTAGATTTCTGGATTGGAGTGCGCTCAGAGTATCCTGCCTTGGCAAATCRCGCTGTTAAGACAGTGATGCCCTTTGCAACCACGTACCTATGTGAGAGTGGATTTTCGGCCCTCACTAGCATGAAAACTAAATACAGCCACAGATTGTGTGTGGAATATGATTTAAGACTGAGACTCTCACCCCTTTAAAAAAAAAAAGTCTGAGACTCTCTCCAATACAACCCAACATTGCAGAGTTATGTGCATCCTTTCAAGCACACCCTTCTCCTTAACCTGTGGTGAGTTCTTTACAATTTTCGATTAACAAATAAGGTTTTATATGTAAGATGGCTAAATAAAGAGCAAAATTATTGATTATTATTATATTATTATTTGTGCCCGGGTCCTATAAGAGCTCTTTGTCACTTCCCACGCGCCGGGTTGTGACAAAAACTCACATTCTTATGTTTAATAAATGTATCGTATAGTGTGTGTGTGGCAGGCTTACAATGCTGGCAAAAAAACTATATTTTAGAGTGCCCTCACCCTGGTGCTAGAGGGGGTACGCAACTGGAGGTTGAATGTTTGAAGGGGTACAGGACTATGAAAAGTTTGGGAACCACTGGTATAGATCATAGTTTTGATCCACAAKGACTTATTTGACTCAGGAGGACTCATAACTCATAGCCTGCTCACTTATGACATTGCCTTCACCTTTTAACAGCACATGGGCTGTGTACTGATCTGTCAACGTGTTCCTTTAAGTGGAGTCTCTCATTGATTGCATGGGCACTGAGGGGTAATAGACCAACATTAATCCTTCCCCCTTCTCCTCTTCCTCTGCACCACTGTTCTGGGGTAGTCCCAGAGCATCTGAACAGCCCTGAGGGAAATCAGCTCTTAAAATGATGGCATTTTGATTCCTAGCGTTTCTGGTCCAAAGCTTCTCAGCCATCTGGGAATTTATGGTCACTGAGAAAAGGAGAGATTGCTTCTCTTGTATGTTCACGTCAACGTGCTTCGGACCGGGGGGGTAGATATACGTACGTGGGGTGAAAAAACACCACACGGCTCTTGCAGAGCATTTCCATAATCACAGTCATTTGTATGATTTTTACAGAACCTCATTGTGGGGGAGTAGTGTCAAGGCAGGTGAGGAAATTGGTCCAGAACCTGATGCTCAGTTTTGCCTGCATGGTTACTGCAATAAGCAGTATTCTAAGGCTGTCCTCCACTGATACGGTGCCTTCCTGTTGCCTGGGAGCAAACAATTACAGTACCTATTGAACTGTAATAATGTTGGATAATGTACCCAATGCAATTACATATTCAAATGATCTTGCCTATATAAATGGAGAGGGCAAAAAAGACTGCCGCAAGATGCAGTGTCACGTTCTGACCTTAGTTCCTTTTTTGTGTCTTTATTTTGGTTTGGTCAGGGCGTGAGTTGGGGTGGGCATTCTATGTTTTTGTTCTATGTTTTCTGTTTCTATGTGTTTGGCCCGGTATGGTTCCCAATCAGAGGCAGCTGTCTATCGTTGTCTCTGATTGAGAACCATACTTAGGTAGCCTGTTCCCACCTGTGTTTGTGGTAGTTGTTTCCTGTTTTGTGTTTTGTCACCTCATAGGACTGTTTAGTTTTTTTGTGTTTTCTCCTTTGTTATTTTTGTGTTCAGTTTAATAAAAAAAAATGGACACGTACCACGCTGCATTTTGGTCCGATCCTTCATACTCCTCATCAGAAGAAGAAGAAAAGCGTTACATGCAGTATAATTATGTCTACTTGATCTGAGTTTTACTGCTCGTTGAAGTATTCCCCGGGCGGGCCTATTCATGTATTATGTTTAGCATTTTGGTGGTGGGTCATTGTTCACAGACATTTCTTCATCCCTCTAACTTTGAAAGGTCAGGGATACTTTAGAAATTGAAGTTTCACTTCTTATCTAAGACCGTGTGTGTGTGTGTGTGTGTGTGTGTGTGTGTGTGTGTGTGTGTGTGTGTGTGTGTGTGTGTGTGAGCACAGGTCGTTTTCAATACACACTGACAGAAAATACCATGGAGATGTGTTGGAGGAGAGCTATGGAGTGAGCAATGTAAGGCACTTGCAGGATTAACTGTATTGGAATGGTGTATTATATATTTTTTTACAAAGCAATGCAGTTCTGCTCTGTGCCAAGAAACATCTCTAATGCTAAATGAAACATGGGTCAACAATGCTGATACTACAACGATGGCCTTACTGTAAAGCACATTCGAGCCCTTGGTAGCATTCAGTCAGCTAGCTTCCAGTTAAAAGTTTACATATGTAATTTTTGGCATACTAACTGGAAAAATAAATGAAAATGACATTTTAGGCAAGAATTCTGCAGTTTGTCATTAGGAAATAACATCCATATTTTAGGGTCAAATCAGAATGAACTACAGTATAGCTCCTGTCAGAGATGCATGCTAATTTACATTTACATTTAAGTCATTTAGCAGACGCTCTTCATCCAGAGCGACTTCAAATTGGTGCATTCACCTTATGATATCCAGTGGAACAACCACTTTACAATGTGCATCTAACTCTTTTAAGGGGGGGGGGGTTAGAAGGATTACTTTATCCTATCCTAGGTATTCCTTAAAGAGGTGGGGTTTCAGGTGTCTCCGGAAGGTGGTGATTGACTCCGCTGACCTGCGTGTGTGAGGGAGTTTGTTCCACCATTGGGTGCCAGAGCAGCGAACAGTTTTGACTGGGCTGAGCGGGAACTGTACTTCTCAGAGGTAGGGAGGCGAGCAGGCCAGAGGTGGGAACGCAGTGCCCTTGTTTGGGTGTAGGGCTGATCAGAGCCTGAAGGTACGGAGGTGCCGTTCCCTCACAGCTCCGTAGGCAAGCACCATGTCTTGTAGCGGATGCGAGCTTCAACTGGAAGCCAGTGGAAGAGGCGGAGGAGCGGGGTGACGTGAGAGAACTTGGGAAAGTTGAACACCAGACGGGCTGCGGCGTTCTGGATGAGTTGTAGGGTTTAATGGCACAGGCAGGGAGCCCAGCCAACAGCGAGTTGCAGTAATCCAGACGGGAGATGACAAGTGCCTGGATTAGGACCTGCGCCGCTTCCTGCGTGAGGCAGGGTCGTACTCTGCGAATGTTGTAGAGCATGAACCTACAGGAACGGGTCACCGCCTTGATGTTAGTTGAGAACGACAGGGTGTTGTCCAGGATCACGCCACAGCACTCTGGAGGAGGACACAATGGAGTTGTCAACCGTGATGGCGAGATCATGGAACGGGCAGTCCTTCCCCGGGAGGAAGAGCAGCTCCGTCTTGCCGAGGTTCAGCTTGAGGTGGTGATCCGTCATCCACACTGATATGTCTGCCAGACATGCAGAGATGCGATTCACCACCTGATTATCAGAGGGGGGAAAGGAGAAGATTAATTGTGTGTCGTCTGCATAGCAATGATAGGAGAGACCATGTGAGGATATGACAGAGCCAAGTGACTTGGTGTATAGCGAGAATAGGAGAGGGCCTAGAACAGAGCCCTGGGGACACCAGTGGTGAGAGCACGTGGTGCGGAGACAGATTCTCGCCACGCCACCTGGTAGGAGCGACCTGTCAGGTAGGACGCAATCCAAGCGTGGGCGCGCCGGAGATGCCCAGCTCGGAGAGGGTGGAGAGGAGGATCTGATGGTTCACAGTATCAAAGGCAGCCGATAGGTCTAGAAGGATGAGAGCAGAGGAGAGAGAGTTAGCTTTAGCAGTGCGGAGCGCCTCCGTGACACAGAGAAGATTAGTCTCAGTTGAATGACTAGTCTTGAAACCTGACTGATTTGGATCAAGAAGGTCATTCTGAGAGAGATAGCAGGAGAGCTGGCCAAGGACGGCACGTTCAAGAGTTTTGGAGAGAAAAGAAGAAGGATACTGGTCTGTAGTTGTTGACATCGGAGGGATCGAGTGTAGGTTTTTTCAGAAGGGTGCAACTCTCGCTCTCTTGAAGATGGAAGGGACGTAGCCAGCGTCAAGGATGAGTTGATGAGCGAGGTGAGGTAAGGGAGAAGGTCTCCGGAAATGGTCTGGAGAAGAGAGGAGGGGATAGGGTCAAGCGGGCAGGTTGTTGGGCGCCGGCCGTCACAAGACGCGAGATTTCATCTGGAGACAGAGGGGAGAAAGAGGTCAAAGCACAGGGTAGGGCAGTGTGAGCAGAACCAGCGGTGTCGTTTGACTTAGCAAACGAGGATCGGATGTCGTCGACCTTCTTTCAAAATGGTTTGACGAAGTCATCAGCAGAGAGGGAGAGGGGGGAGGAGGGGGAGGAGGATTCAGGAGGGAGGAGAAGGTGGCAGATGCTTGGAATTTAGAGTGGTAGAAATTGGCTTTAGCAGCAGAGACAGAAGAGGAGAATGTAGAGAGGAGGGAGTGAAAGGATGCCAAGTCCGCAGGGAGCGAGTTTTCTCCATTTCCGCTCGGCTGCCCGGACCCTGTTCTGTGAGCTCGCAATGAGTCGTCGAGCCACGGAGCAGGAGGGGAGGACGAGCCGGCCTGGAGGATAGGGGACATAGAGAGTCAAAGGATGCAGAAAGGGGAGGAGAGGAGGTTGAGGAGGCAGAATCAGGAGATAGGTTGGAGAAGGTTTGAGCAGAGGGAAGAGATGATAGGATGGAAGAGGAGAGAGTAGCGGGGGAGAGAGAGCGAAGGTTGGGACGGCGCGATACCATCCGAGTAGGGGCAGTGTGGAAAGTGTTGGATGAGAGCGAGAGGGAAAAGGATACAAGGTAGTGGTCGGAGACTTGGAGGGGAGTTGCAATGAGATTAGTGGAAGAACAGCATCTAGTAAAGATGAGGTCAAGCGTATTGCCTGCCTGTGTGAGTAGGGGGGGAAGGTGAGAGGGTGAGGTCAAAAGAGGAGAGGAGTGGAAAGAAGGAGGCAGAGAGGAATGAGTCAAAGGTAGACGTGGGGAGTTTAAAGTCACCCAGAACTGTGAGAGGTGAGCCATCCTCAGGAAAGGAACTTATCAGGGCGTCAAGCTCATTGATGAACTCTCCAAGGGAACCTGGAGGGCGATAAATAATAATCGTTTTTGTTGTCAGTTTTGGCCTTGTGCCTATGCTGTGGGTGGAAAACAGGTCTCTGCTCAAACTGCCCATATTTACTCCCTTTTCCCTGCTCCTCCCGTATCTGAACTCCTCTGGTGCTCAGGAATAATGAAGCCGAGATAAGGATGGATCTGTTCCGAAACCTCCCTCAGCGATTTCAGCTCCACACAGCTAGCGAAACCTCCCATCCAGTCCCACTTACCTCATCCCAGTTAGAAACCCCTCACTGAGCAAACAAATTACCACAACTGAGCACTGAGAGAGAGCAGAACCAAGAGCTAGCATTGAACAGGGATCACCAACCAAGAACACAAGGAATCGCCAACCAAGAACACAAGGTTTCCTTTGAGGTTAGGTCGGGGTGTTTTTTTTACGATTCAAACAATGTTCCCTCCCCTTCTATTGTTAGGTTGGAGTTGGAGGTGCTTAAGATGAGTCCTGAGGCCTACACTTTTTTTATACAATGTTTGATTATTATAGGTGATTTCTTACCTGAACTTGACAGAAATGTGGATTAGTGTAGGAATGTTCTACATTTGTACATTTGTACATGTATTTATTCTTTCTAATACTATGAAATCACTCAGACATTATGACACCAGTACTTTTGCACTAAATTATTTTTATTAAAAAATACTGTGGTCTGCTATTACAGCCCTTTTATTGCAACTTAAATAACTATACTTTGTTAACATTTTTAAAGGTTTGCAATCAGAGTATGAGCAATATAACCATGAGATTGGTTATAACCAACGTTGACATCAACAAACCGCTCACCCACACGACGCCATACACGTGGTCTGTGGTTGTGAGGCCGGTTGGAAAAATGACATTGAAGGCGGCTTTTGGTAGAGAAATTAACATTTATTATCTGCCTCCGGTAGACATTCCTGCCGTCAGCATGCCAATTGCACGCTCCCTCAACTTGAGACATCTGTGGCATTGTGTTGTTTAACAAAAGTGCACATTTTAGTGACCYTTTATTGTCTTCTGCACAAGGTGCACCCGTATAATGATCCTGCTGTTTAATCAGCTTCTTGATATGCCAAACCTGACAGGTGGATGGATTATCGAAGCAAAGGAGAAATGTTCACTAACAGGTATGTGGAAAATGTGTGCATAAGCCTTTTGTGCCTTTGAAACATTTCAGGTGAGTAATAGGCATAATTGGCCCTCCCACCCTGTCAGTGTAGTGATGTGTTGGCCGGTGGAGGGATGTGCGCTAGTGTCTGCCCAGTCATTACCAGAGCCGTGGTTAATGCATACCCGACGGTTGTGCATCCATTATATAAAACAACTATATCCTCCATTCACTCTGCTGACAGTGGCCATGACCTTGAAGCTGTGAGTAGGGAGGTGATGTGACATTACAAGCACAAGCAGAGTTATTAGACAGAAGGCCCAAGGCACCACATCCATGTGTATTATTACTATGTCAATTAAGTTAAATACAAGTATTAACATATTCCGGAAAGAAAAACATTATTTCGAGTGAAATTCCTGATTTCCCTTTGTTTGAAGTCCTTTGCCTTCAATATTTTCTGAGAGAACTATGTAATATTCTCTGTCAAACTTCAGTGACAAAAGCAATTAAAATGCTAATTAATTGCTCAATAATTCATTCCAAACCACAATAAATATTGAAGATGGATGGGAAACTTGTGGATCAATATGAGCAATGGGCTTAGAGTGTTTGCTTTTATTAATATCTCATATTTATATGCAGAGCTCGAGCCTTGGACATATTTTGTCATTCAGTTCTGCTGGGCTAATCTAGACAATGTATAAAAAACAGCATTCAATATGGAGATGCCACGATCAATATTGATGATGGATAAAATATTGTTGTGGGGCTGCAGTGTTCCCATAGAGATGCAATTTTCATTTAAAATTATTGAATAAATGACGTGACATGTTTGGCGTGTTAACTTAATCTATATGCTTTTTACCATAAATTAATWWWAAAAAAAWWMMAATCAAACAAAGAACTGCCTGAAGTGCTGAAGGGCTCATCCCTGACACCTTCAGGGGCCGTAAGAATCTCAGAGTAGGAGTACAGATTTAGGATCAGTTTTTCCTTTTACATCACAATGAATAAAATTACATTGACAAGGGAAACCTGATTCTATACAGCACTTTACTCAGTGGGATGCTTAAAACATACAGCCCCAGGTGTACACGCTGTCCTTCACTGTATTGCAGGATTTCTCCTCCCTGTGAAACTCCTTGTTTTTGACACCTGCRTTTGTGTGAATCAATGCCTTGGCGATTTGTGATCATTCAGTTCTGCGTAAAACATTGTAATAATGACATCAGCAGTAATCAGGTTTGTTTATAAAGTAGCATTTCTAAACTTTGTTGAGTTAAAAATATGGTGCATTGATGACCTCTTAATGAAGTTTCAGTAGATATTCAAACTGCAGCCAACAATCAGTTATGCAAAATACCTTATCTAGCAAGTTGTTTCAATATCTTATTTATCTCTAAGAAAACTACCACAAAAGAATTTAAGTAAGACAGCACCAGGCAGAAATTATGGTTTTGCAATGTTTTTAAGTGGTATTTTAAGTGAAACTGTAAACCACAGGGCACCGTTTCTGCTAAGTCAACAACATTATTCACATAATAGGTTCTAATTCAATCCAARGCCATAACAAAAATTTAAGATTTTATATAGGATAATTTTTTTTCTCTAAAAGGTTGCGAAAGGGGTCAAAACGGCAGTTGTTTGGGAAAGTTTGAAAAAAACGTGGTATTGCAGTTAGTAAAACTGCTGTAACGCAAGTTCCATACTGAATAAACCGTCTCCGCATATGACAAGGAGAGAAGTAGAGGAAGGTTTTAATCCAAAATMTTTTTTGTCTAACTCTTTGATTTAGTGGTTTAAAATGATAGTTGTTTGGAAATGAATTAATTTGCTAACTTCTGACATGATTTACAGAGGCTTGAAAGACAGGCGATGGGTTACGAAAACGTCTCTAGTTACAGATTGGTAGCCCCGATTTGAAATCCGACTTCGTATTTGAAAAACAGAGAAGTAGGGGGAGATTTTATATAGGAGACATTTTTTTCTCTAAAATGTTGCGAAAGGGATCAAAACGGCAGTTGTTTGGGAAAGTTTGAAAAACACGAGGTATTGCAGTTAGTAAAACTGCTGTAGTTCCATACTGAATAAACCATCTCCGCATTTGACAAGGAGAGAAGTAGATGAAGGTTTAATTCCAAAATCTTTTTGTCTAACTCTGCTTTAGTGGTCAAAATGACAGTTGTTTGGAAATKAATGAATTTGCTAACTTGTTTTGTGTTTTTTTCTGGGAAAATGGGGGTTTCATTGTCTTTCTTTGAAATGTTTGCTGGGGCTATAATTTTGGGGAGAGTGAGGCCGATCAAGGCCGTAAACTACCAAATTAAATAAGGCCTGGCAATTATTTTTTGTGTTTACCTTAAGGTTTGCAAATACCCACACACAACACATTTGTTATGACTATTTGTTTAGTGTTTTTAAAATACTACGATTGATTTGTGTGTTCTATTTCCTTTGGGTTTGGTGAGTTTTCCATTTGTCTTAGTGCCAAGATATCTTAAAGGGGCACGCACACACATGGAATTTTTAAACGTTTCTATTTTCTGAGGTTTATTAAACACGTGAATTATTTTGATAAAGGAATGTTCTGCGAACCTGGGATACAACATGTAGGAAATGTTTGACTATTTTTCTTWAATTTATCTAATATAGTAAGAAACACTTCTTTGAAGGGTTTGTATGACCTATGACCTCTATCATGACTTTCCATTGTGGTTTGATCACCCTCATTGGAAAGCCATTTGGATAATGAATTTAAGGTAATTTGTAATACTGATTTCAAGGTAATTCGTGAAATTGATAATTATGATGGAGTTTATAGTTCTTAGCCATATCTGTAATTTGGACCAATGTGAAGAAGGGAGAGGGCATTGGCTTTGACTAAGGGTAGGCTGCCTTAAGTCTATTTTCCTATGACCATATGGGTACAATAATTTTTCTTTGTGGAGTTCTTCAGAGTAGTGATTTTAATTTGATTATGTTATTTGAAATGTTGTTTTATCTTTTGACCAGTAGTAGTGTTTTTTTTCTCACATTACTCTCATGGAGAGCTATGTGTTAAAAATGGGGGAGGGTACAGTCCTTTGAGGTTTTGGATTCAGTACTTTGAGGTTTTGGATTGAAGTTTACACCTGGAGTGATCTGTGAAGGAGTGYATTGTTGTGTTGTTTGTTCTGTTATGTTCCCGATGGGTTATAGGTCTAACTTCCTGATCCTGTGGCTCTACGATGAAGTTGACAGTGTGTTGGGGAGTATAAGCCAATTTGAAAGAATAGTTTCAATGGAATGAGTTGTTATTCTCTTTGACATATGTTTAGACATTTGTATTAAGAATAATTGGTAAAAGTAATAATTTATCATATAGTTAATGAACTGAACTAAACTGTTTTTCTGATCTGTCCTTTCGAGGTTATCATGAAAAGTGACATCAGACGGTATCTTAATGCATGGAAGAGATAATTGGATCGAACAGTGTGTGTACCTCAAACCYCCTCTAACTGGCTGAAGAAGAGTGACAAAGGCGTTGAATACGGCCCTGTCCGCACCACTTCTACCGAGAGAAATGAGCCGAGCAAGCAACCGGTACACAGCATCCGATCTAAGCTATCAACTGGTTTTCTCTCATGTTTTTCTCAGGAGTGTGAGAGGAGTCCACGTGAAGTGAGCATGGAGAGAAATCTGTTCTAAACTTCTCTTATGTTGCTGGTATACTGGTTGACGAATGGACAAGACATAATGAGTGGTAAAGGTGATGGCGTATCAGGTGAGACACTGAAATAGGAACATTATCATGGCCATCCACTTTGAACTGTAAAGCTATCTGAAGACAATGAAAAGGATGCCAGAAGAATCAGTTCCTGAAGGAGGGGGTTGGTCAACTGTTCACAAAATTGTTTTAGACTTTTGGGGTATCAGGTTGATTGTAGAGGTCTACACCACATACAATTAYAGTAATTTAGAGTAGGAATACATTGAGATACTGATCTGTATTATAATCGTGATAAAAAAGTTAGTAGAATTATGGGATAATTATACTGGAAGTTAATATAAATGTACATTCTGCCAATGTTGATGTGTGTTAACCTTTTCTCAATAGGGGGGCGCCATTTCGACTTTGTAAAAATGTGTTCCCAAATTAAACTGCCTCGTACTCAATTCTTGCTCGTACAATATGCATATTATTATTACTATTGGATAGAAAACACTCTCTAGTTTCTAAAACYGTTTGAATTATATCTGTGAGTAAAACAGAACTCATTTTGCAGCAAACTTCCTGACAGGAAGTGGAAAATCTGAAATCGATGCTCTGTTCTAGGGCCTATAAATGTGCTTGATATTTATTAGTATACATGCACTTCATACGCCTTCCACTAGATGTCGAACTCCACGTGCCCACAGGAGATTTTTTTTAGCTAAATCAAATCAAGTTATTTTATATAGCCCTTCGTACATCAGCTAATATCTCGAAGTGCTGTACAGAAACCCAGCCTAAAACCCCAAACAGCAAGCAATGCAGGTGTAGAAGCACGGTGGCTAGGAAAAACTCCCTAGAAAGGCCAAAACCTAGGAAGAAACCTAGAGAGGAACCAGGCTATGAGGGGTGGCCAGTCCTCTTCTGGTGTGCCGGGTGGAGATTATAACAGAACTATGCCAAGATGTTCAAAATATTCATAAGTGACAAGCATGGTCAAATAATAATCATGAATAATTTTCAGTTGGCTTTTCATACCGATCATTAAGAGTTGAAAATAGCAGGTCTGGACAGGTGGCGGTTCCATAATAACCGCAGGCAGAACAGTTGAACGTGAATAGCAGCAAGGCCAGGTGGACTGGGGACAGCAAAGGAGTCATCATGCCCGGTAGTCCTGACGTATGGTCCTGGGCCTAGGTCCTCCTGAGAGAGAGAAAGAAAGAGAGAATTAGAGAGAGCCAAGATTTTCAAAATGTTCATAAATGACAAGCATGGGTCAAAATAATACCAGGAATAAATATCAAGTTGGCTTTTCATAGCCGATCATAAGAGTTGAAAACAGCAGGTCTGGGACAGGTAGGGGTTCCCATAACCGCCAGGCAGAACGCTGAAACTGGAATAGCCGCTAAGGCCAGGCGGAGGGACAGCAAGGAGTCATCATATGCCGGTTTTGCCGTGACGTATGGCCTAGGGCTCAGGTCTCCGAGAGAGAGAAAGAAAGAGAGGAGAGAACGAGAGAATGTAGGAGAGAGCAATACTTAAATTCACGCACAGACAACTGGATAAGATAGGAGAAGTACTCCAGGTATAACCAACTGACCCTAGCCCCCCCGACCACAAACTACTGGCCAGCCATAAATACTGGAGCGCTGAGTACAGGAGGCGTCAGGAAGAACACTGTAGAGAGAGCTGAGGCTACTGTGACTCCGCGACCGTCACGTTGTACATATTTTTCTGTTCCATCCTAATGGAAACAGAGGGTTTTTCGTGTTTTCCTTGGGAATAGAAAACACAATAATATTAATTATTTTAAGCAAGTACACTCCAAAAGTTTGGACACATTTCTCATTCCAAGGTTTATCTTTATTTTACTATTCTTCTACATTGTAGAATAATAGGAAGCACATCACAACTATGAAATAACACATATGGATCAGTTAAGAACAAATTCTTATTTACAAGGACAGCCACTTCTTCCTCCGCGTCGGCGGAAATTAAACCCCGATCTCCCGCATGCCTGCATTCTCTAGTACAGCCATTATCTCAAAGATGCCTCTGGTGGTCAAACTAGCACTTGCCCTCTGAGTCGGTCAAGACTAGCACTAACTACCATCTTAATGGGTACACAGTGGTTCACACTAATAACATGACATAGAATTATGCTGCCACCATTGCAAGCCTGCGCCACCAGTATGCTGCAAACTTTTAAAGGAGGAACGACTGTATGCTAAGCATGTAACAAGGCTTATGTATCATGTATGCTATTTTGGCATAACCAGTGTAGTTAACCTGTCTGCTCCGGGGTTCCACTAGCGGAACTCCTCCTCACATTCCACTGAAATGAAGGCAGAGCGCGAACCTAGTTCGAGAAGAGAGAATACCGTTTTGAGGACAATAGTTTTAACTTTCAACAATTAACAGTAGTCTCCAACTACAGCAAATGTAAAAATAGCACATGTTGTAGAATTCGCAGCCAATGCCGATTATATTAAAATGTCTACAGCCGTACGAAACACAACACGTTTTTATATTTGTTAGCTGCCACCACCAAAGTACAAAAAAGGACAGAGCATTTTGTCTACAGCACAGGTAGCATGCACACAAAACCAACATAATTCTAACCAAGATCCACCAAACTATACCAAGAAACAAACTTCATCAGATGTTATGACAGTCTATTAACATGTTACAACAATAAATCTATGTTTTGTTCGAAAAATGTAGCAATATTTGAACGGTATAATCAGTTTTTACATTGCAGCTACCATCAACAGAAGCACCATCAAAAAATAGCACCAGAAAGCAGCCAGATAATCTAAGAGACCAACGTTGAAATAACCTTAAATACTCGTCAAAAAACATTTTTAAAATCGATGGTGCTTACAGCAAATTAAAGACAAATATCTGTGTGAATCAAGCCAATATTTCCGATTTTTTTAAGTGTTTTACAGCGACAAACAACAATATAGCATTATATTAGCTTACTACAATAGCCTACCACACTACCGCATTCATTCATCAAGGCACGTTAGCGATAGCAATAGGCACGTTAGCGATAGCGAATAAACCAGCAAAAGATATTAATTTTCACTAACCTTCATAAACCTTCATCGATGACAGTCCTATAACATCAAGTTATACATAACACTTAGTTTTGTTCGAAAATGTGCATATTTAGAGCTGAAATCAGTGGTTATACATTGTGCTAACGTAGCACTTTTTTCCCAGAATGTGCGGATATTTTTATGACACTCAACTATTCTGACCAAATAACTATTCATAAAATCTCTCTCAAA
>NC_036867.1:27134422-27141770 GCF_002910315.2 Salvelinus sp. IW2-2015 | reverse complement strand
TAAAATCAGTTTACATTGCAGCCTACCATCACAGGACCATCAAAATAGCACCGAAGCAGCCAGAGTAATTCTCAGAGACCACGTGAAATACCTTAAATACTCGTCAAAAACATTTTTGAAAATCGATGGTGCTACAGCAAATTAAAAGACAAATATCTGTGTGAATCAGCCAATATTTCCGATTTTTTTAAAGTGTTTTACAGCCTGACAGAAACACAATATAGCATTATATTAGCTTACTACAATAGCCACCACACTACCGCATTCATTCATCAAGGCACGTTAGCGATAGCAATAGGCACGTTAGCGATAGCGAATAAACCAGCAAAAGATATTAATTTTCACTACCTTCATAAACCTTCATCGGATGACAGTCCTATAACATCAAGTTATACATACACTTATGTTTTGTTCGAAAATGTGCATATTAGAGCTGAAATCAGGGGTTATACATTGTCTAACGTAGCATCTTTTTCCCAGAATGTGCGATATTTTTATGACACTCAACTATTCTGACCAAATAACTATTCATAAACGTTACTAGAAAATACATGTTGTATAGGAAATGATAGGATACACTAGTTCTTAATGCAATCGCCCGTGTTAGAATTCTAAAAATAACTTCATTACGACATCCAGCTTATGCTTATAGCGAGAGCGTGCCCAAAAAATCTGGGCGCTAACTACTAGTACACATGTTCGACAGATATATGAAATAGCATCATAAAATGGGTCCTACTTTTGATGATCTTCCATCAGAATGTTGTAACAGGGGTCCTTTGTCCAGAACAATCGTTGTTTGGATTTAGAATGTTCCTCTTCTCCAGTCAATTAGCACAGACAGCTAGCAAAGTGCGCGAAGCTCTCCTTCCTGAACATACGACAGAGCAAAGCAACACGCCTAACGTCCCGAAAAAATTTCAATAATCTAATAAAACTATATTGAAAAAACACACTTTACGATGATATTGTCACATGTATCAAATAAATCAAAGCCGGAAGATATTAGTCGTCTATAACGACAGCTTTACAGAAGCAATACCAGGTCACTTCTCGCTCGTTCCAGAAAACAGGAAATTGAGGTCACGTCATGCCAAGAGCTTTTATTCGACCTCAGATGATGTTATACACTCCTTCTGTTCTCACTTGCCCTGTTTAATTCCCCGACGGGGAGGAAGGAGTAGGCAGTCCTTGTAAATAAGAATTTGTTCTTAACTGACTTGCCAAGTTAAATAAAGGTTACACTAAGAGCGTAACATTTCTACACCCTCATTTTCTAATTCTAGTCTAACCAATACCCAAACGGAGATTCAGTAAAAATAAAAATCTCATTGATTTATCAAGACCAGTCCCCATGCTTGTCTCAGAGCAGCCCGAAACRATGCTAAAATAGTTGTAGGCTATTGCTTCAAATCCTATTGCTTCTAACTTCAATATGCTCTTTAAATAAATAAGACCTACACCACTTTTAACAGCACATTACTCAACACTAGTGAGACTCATGTCGCCTACAGTAGGCCTAAAGTATATTGAAAAATATGGCGTGACTCTCCGCCAATAATTACATAGAGGATTGGAGGATATTTCTGTAATTGTCATATTTATTCCCATAGTAATTCGTTATAGATCCATAACAAAATAAACATTGGCTGTTTGAAAGAGTATTTTTATCATTATTTTATTAATGAAAGCATAAAGATGTCCTTATTAGTTACATTGTTTTAGTTTAGTTAGTGCCAGTCTGGCACTAAGAACAGAACAGCAGGAACATGTCCTTAGTCAGCRCCATTATTAGTGCAATGCCCCCTGAAGTGTGGCGCGGTGGGGGTCCACCCCCTCCTCCCTTCCCCATGGGCTAGGTCAGTCTTCTGTGTGCGGCTCTGTGGCCCATCCCATACCCTCGTGTCTTGAACCCTGCACACTTTCAGTGGATACAGCTGGAGAACTGCAAGGTTGCCCATTGTGTGCCACTCGGGAGCCATGACCAATATATATTGTCCTGCTAATAACAGGGTTAGTAATRTATCTGTGAGAATATCCAATGGGCTTTTATATAATTCTAAATTAATAATCACTTTGTTTAGAAAATAACAATATTTTGGATATGATTTTGTCTTCAAATAACATAAAATGAGTGAGAAAAATGCAATTCTTGAACATGGAGTGAGACGGTTAATAATTTGTAAATAAAGCCAGTTTGTTATTTAGAATTATTTATTTATGTTTTTAGAGGGAGAGAAACCAAAAACCTAGTCATCTCATGGGTCTCCCAGTCGAGGCCAGCACAGGTATTGAACCAGCATCTGTAGCGACACAGCTATGCAGTGTCTTAGACTGTTGCACTACTTAGGCGCTGTACAATGTGATCGGTCGGGAGTGGCCTACAGTAAGAACAAAATAATTCTAACAAAATAAAATAATAAAAACCTTAGTGTAACAACAGTTTTAGTAAGTAATACTGAAGTCGTGCACAATTATCAGTTTCTATTTAGGTTTATGTCACCCATTCATTGTCAGAGACACAGTAGGACCCAAAAGCACAATCAGTGCTCTAACTCCCACTTGCGCTGGTCTGGAGCAATGAAGTGGTGACATAGAGTACCTTACTAAACCACAAATGCACAAGTTCAATCACCCTTTTACGGGCAAGGCCATTAAGATTAAGGGCATCATTACATGTTCCACAAAAAAATGTGATATACCTGATCAAGTGTATTTGTGGTCTATGCTATGTAGGAAAAACAAAATGAGCTCTGAAAACAAGGATGGCAGAACACAGGAGTAATATCAAAACCCTTGACCAGAGAAACCCTGTTGCTGCGCATTTCATGGAGGCTCGTCACAACATTAACTCTGAGATACATTGGCATCGAACGTGTTAAGACTCTTAGGAGGGGTGGAGATACTGATAACTATTATTGAGAAGGGAATTGTATTGATTCACCGTTTGTGTACTATGTCTCCTAGAGGTTTGATATCAGACCACTTCTTACCTGAATGTTACTTTACTTTGATTTGTTTTGCCTTCCAAAATGTTACCCACTTGGTYATTTTGTAAATATATATTTTTTGGAACCATTACATGCACCCATCTCAATGTTATGTAATTATTGGAGATATACAAATGTTTTTTGAACCCACCATGCGTCATGTCCGCAATGGTCATGTGAGGWGAAATGTGTACAGTCATGGCCAAAAGTTGAGAATGACACAAATATTAATTTTCACAAAGTCTGCTGCCTCAGTTTGTATGATGGCAATTTGCATATACTCCAGAATGTTATGAAGAGTGATCAGGTGAATTGAAATTAATTGTAAAGTCCCTCTTTGCCATGCAAATGAACTGAATCCCCAAAAAACAATCCACTGCATTTCTGTCCTGCCACAAAAGGACCAGCTGACACCATGTCAGTGATTCTCTCGTTAACACAGGTTGACGAGGACAAGGCTGGAGATCACCGTCATGCTGATTGAGTTCGAATAACAGACTGGAAACTTCAAAAGGAGGGTGGTGCTTGGAATCATTGTTCTTCCTCTGTCAATCATGGTTAACTGCAAGGAAACACGTGCCCTCATCATTGCTTTGCACAAAATGGGCTTCACAGGCAAGGAAATTGCTGCCAGTAAGAYTGCACCTAAATCAACCATTTATCGGATCATCAAGAACTTCAAGGAGAGCGGTTCAATTGTTGTGAAGAAGGCTTAAGGGCGCCCAAGAAAGTCCAGCAAGCGCCAGGACCGTCTCCTAAAGTTGATTCAGCTGCGGGATCAGGGCACCACCAGTACAGAGCTTGCTCAGGAATGGCAGCAGGCAGGTGTGAGTGCATCTGCACACACAATGAGGCGAAGACTTTTGGAGGATGGCCTGGTCTCAAGAAGGGCAGCAAAGAAGCCACTTTTCTCCAGGAAAAACATCAGGGACAGACTGATATTCTGCAAAAGGTACAGTGATTGGACTGCTGAGGACTGGGGTAAAGTCATTTTCTTTGATGAATCCCCTTTCTGATTGTTTGGGGCATCCGGAAAAAAGCTTGTCCGGAGAAGACAAGGTGAGCTCTACCATCAGTCCTGTGTCATGCCAACAGTAAAGCATCCTGAGACCATTCATGTGTGGGGTTGCTTCTCAGCCAAGGGAGTGGGCTCACTCACAATTCTGCCTAAGAACACAGCCATGAATAAAGAATGGTACCAACACATCCTCCGAGAACAACTTCTCCCAACCATCCAGTAACAGTTTGGTGACAAACAATGCCTTTTCCAGCATGATGGAGCACCTTGCCATAAGGCAAAAGTGATAACTAAGTGGCTCGGGGAACAAAACATTGATATTTTGGGTCCATGGCCAGGAAACTCCCCAGACCTTAATCCCATTGAGAACTTGTGGTCAATTTCCAAGAGGTGGGTGGACAAACAAAACCCCACAAATTCTGACAAACTCCAAGAATTGATTATGCAAGAATGGGCTGCCATCAGTCAGGATGTGGCCCAGAAGTTAATTGACAGCATGCTAGGGCRGATTGCAGAGGTCTTGAAAAAGAAGGGTCAACACTGAAAAAATATTGACTCTTGGCATCAACTTCATGTAATTGTCAATATAAACCTTTGACACTTATGAAATGCTTGTATTATACTTCAGTATTCCATAGTAACATCTGACAAAAATATCTAAAGACACTGAAGCAGAAGACTTTGTGGAAATTMATATTTGTGTCATTCTCAAAACTTTTGGCCACGACGGTATATTTTGGGATGTGAACACTCAAGTGTGTTTGACCTGACGAAGATCCGTTTCAGATCGAAACGTTGTCAATAAAGCGGTGAATTGGGAGCTTTAATAGTGTGCAGGCCTTCTTGTTCTATACTAGTATTCTTTATTAGCCCAATGCCTATGTTTTTAAGGATGCGCGTATGACCAAACTTTGATAGGCAGATTTACCTCAACATTAACTTCCCGCTGTTGAAACTTTCTGAATGTTAAAATGAAAACACTACTTTTACCACAGTCACTAATGCTATTGATATTAATACAATCAATCAAAACTACCACTACTACGGTTGCTACTACTACTTTTAGACAGCTAAAGAAAGCACACACATTTTCTTCAGGAAATGTACAGTTTAAGTTATTTTGCCATAGTCTGAACAGGGAATAAAGGGACACAGACACTGGGGCGGCAGGTAGCCTAGTGGTTAGAGCGTTGGACTAGTAACCAAAAGGTTACAAGTCTGACGAGCTGACAAGGTAAAAATCTGTCGTCCTGCCCCTGAACAAGGCAGTTAACCCACTGTTCCTAGGCCGTCATTGAAAATAAGAATTTGTTCTTAACTGTCTTGCCTAGTTAAATAAAGGTACAATTAAAAATAAACTTCAAACAACCAAAACAGATAGACAATGTTGATAGGAAGGTTGAAAGGCACCATCACATACAATGATGCTGCAAGGTAAAAGTGGGAGGCTTGATCACATTGGCTGCTCTTTGACAGTAGGGGCAGTGAGTGCCAATTGTGTGGCATGTCATTATAATGTAAATGCAGTGGAGATGTACACTGGACACACCCCTAATATGACATAGTACATTTAAGGCGCCCATTATGGCTTGTGAGTGCTAGGACTACTGGCTGAAATTATATAAATATCCCACTGCATCTCTTAAAAAATAAGTCACCTCAAAAAGGTGTTTGAATGTAAAATAACATACAAACAACATTAAACAAAATAAAAAAGTTTTTTAACCGATGTTATAGCCAGGTACATTAGTGATTCACAGGAAGAATAAACCCATCATGAAACAATGAGCCACATCTACAGTACAAGATCAGAGAGAGCAGTTAATGAGTGAGTGTGACCCATAAAGATAGATAGGACTCATCATGGATATAACCCGTTTTGGCATGGACATTGAGGGCTTACACCATGCTTCTGCCATTTTAAAGTAGTAAAAGTAGCCAACGGGGTGGGGATTCCTATGGGTTGTAGCTTCAATGGCACTGCCCATGCTGTCACAGACGCTATAATGTCAGAGATAAAGATGAGTCCTCTATCTCTTTGGTGTGACCCAATATCTGAAAACAAAACACATACTAGCTATCCAGAAGGAATGTGTGTTCCATCAATTACCCCCGACAGAAATGGGGGGGGGTGAACATGCAAAAGACAAGTCTAAGGTACGTGATCCAAACTCAACAGACATCTCTTCAGACAGGGTTCACTGGGAGTGGGAGAGAATGTACAATGGCTCAAATACTCCATTATTATTAAAGTCTTGGTTTAACAAAGGGAAAATATTCAAAACACAATTGTCACTTCCTCCTCTCTAAATGATGAGTAAATCACTTATTCATGATTTAAGATTCCTTCATTGTTTGTCATCCCCTTTCAGAACAGAATGTCTTCGTTCTTTATGAGCGTCTCCACCACCTGTCTCTGGTAGCGGATGTCATTGAGTGCCGTCATCGCATCCAAGTCTGGGGCACGCATGAGGGTGGGCCCAAAAACAATGCCAAGGTTTTCTGCATTCATCAGGTTGTCTTTATCATTTTGGGTTACCCTTTGAAGAGGAGCAGGAAAGGGTAACAGCAAAAAAAAGTGTAATTGACATGCTCATTCAAGACCAATTAGTATTCTACCATAAAACAATTATTGCCTACTGTTAACATATCATGCCTAGTAAAAAATATGAACATTTAATAATAAAAAAAGGCCTTTGTCTTGATTGCATAAGTATTTGTGCTAAGAATTTCCTTAAGCCACACAATAAGTTGCTATACAAAYATTTACTCATTTTAACACTAGAACCACCACTGGCAGTTGGTCACTGGCATTTGATTTTGTAATTAAAATAAGGCAGGAGGTTGCAGATCCGGAGGTAACCTCCCCATCCCGCCCTCATGGATCCCTTTTCCCCAGAACTGAAGATCCGAATCACGTTGTGCATGTGATTCTTTACATCTACGTTACGCACACATTTTTGTGGTCTCCCTCCACATTTCTCACTGTCAATTGTGAATGATAATTCTTCAAGTTTTATCATTGAAACATCCATGCAGCATCTGCATGCCAACCATTTGATCTCTTGATGGGAATATATATTTAGATCTTCAATTATGTAGGCCTACAGTGTTGCTTTGAATTATGTACAGTGAGGAAATTTCAGAGCAGATGGTGTTAACTGTAGCATACCTGTGTTTTGTTTCAATAAATACCAGCCGCATGAGAAAAATGTGACCATTCGCACAATCATCCTAAAATCTCATAAGAAATTTGTACGTTATACATGGTTGATTCCTGCCATGTCAATTGATTTCTGCTGTTATAGTATTTTATAACAATACAATGTAATACAATAAA